>NC_137618.1:29624853-29662353 GCF_963280865.1 Gymnoscopelus braueri
AACCAGGACATAGGGTAAATGTTGACTAGGGGGGATATAACCTTGCCAGACTTTCCACCATGGAGGAAAGCCTGGTATTCGTTATGAAATGGCCCGTGTGATCCGGTCTAGGCCACGCCTACTGAAAAAAAAGAGGGAAAAAACCCTGTGGTTCCGGGTATGTGGGTTCCGTTTTTTCGGCACCGCTTTGTTTGTGTATACAGTGTTTGTTTGGGGAGTGAGAGTGTGTTGCAATGTAATGACTATGAAGCAAGTTCAACATACTCAGAATATGTTTTTGTTGTCTGGCTTCACTAATTCTAAATCACAATTAAGTTGAGTGAAGTCACGTGAAGGTTATACGACAGCGTTGTGTGGCAAATATAGCCAAGCCAGGTCAGATTACTACGTTGATGTAAAATAGGCAATCAGGATACGGGACAAGATCCTAACAGTAGAGAGACGCTCTGATGCAATGACTGGAAGCTATGCAATTATGAAGGCTTTCTAAAACATGTTGCATCAGAGTGCCACATGGTTTATGTTCTGTATAATTTATGTATAGAATCATTTGTTTTATGTTCTATAATGTATTTATGTTTATATGTCTTTTACGGTTTCATGACAGCTGATGCTCTCTGTTTCTCTCCCTCTCTGTCTGTCTGTCTCATGTGTGGAGGTTCGTTGTTGTCAGGTGACAGCAGAGAATTAATCCCTCTCCTCTCTCCTCCTCTCCTCTCCTCTCCTCTCCTCTCCTCTCCTCTCAATCAGCCGATATGTCGATTAGAGTTAAGCTACCATGACCCTGACTGCAACTAGTTCAGAGAGAGAGAGAGAGAGAGAAGAGAGCGATGAGAGAGAGAGAGAGATGAGAGAGAGAGAGATGAGAGAGAGAGCGAGAGCGCAGAAATACTTTATCTTGTCTGTCTGTCAAGACAGACAGACAGACAGATGAGGGGATAAAATAGGATTTAGGAATTGAGAGATAGAGGAACAGATGATGCCATGAGGACCAGGCACGAAGAAATAGAGAGAGAGAGAGAGAGAAAGAGAAAGAGAGGATGACCTGATGCTGTGATGCAGTGATTCTCAAATGGGGGTAAGCATACCCCTAGGGGTACTAGGACGTACAAATGGGCCGTGAGAGAAATCAATGTTTTTGTTTCACACATTTCTCTCTCTCCACACAGTTCCTGCTCCGTTACGTAAAAACGCATTCTTGCCATTAACCATGGTGCCTGTGTTATTTAACCATTTTCATATACACAGTGAGACTTGATTAACACTTCTGTCAGTGGTTATCAAACTTCTTTCATGTCAAGGACACCCCATGTATTTGCCCGCAGACCCCCTGAAAATGTTTTGTGCCAGGTTTTTATATCCGATCTACAAGCCGATCATGTAAAGTGGTTAAACTGATCTTGATGCTATGTTAACTAATCTTGCTAGGGACCCCCTCAAGGACTCCAGTTTGAGAACCACTGTTCTAGAGTGACTTGACAGCAATGTACTGTAGATGTCACGCTCAGCCGCCTTGTAGCTTTTTGTCGCCACTAGTGTGAAACACAGCATCAGACCATGCAGTCATTTAAACGTCAGCAGTACAGTTTACAAATGGATTCTATAAACAGAGAGGCAGACAGTATATCGACACCGTCTTTACAGAGCTCCAATGATTCTAACTACTTCTGTTGTGAATGTGACAGTGGGCGTTCTGTGTGTGTGTGTGTGTGTGTGTGTGTGTGTGTGTGTGTGTGTGTGTGTGTGTGTGTGTGTGTGTGTGTGTGTGTGTGTGTGTGTGTGTGTGTGTGTGTGTGTGTGTGTGTGTGTGTGTGTGTGTGTGTGTGTGTGTGTGTGTGTGTGTGTTTCAGCGTCACAGTGATGCCTTTGTGTATTGCTGTGGAACCATGACGCCAGGCCTGCACTGCACAGTGTGATAATGGAACACTCTCACGCACGCGCGCACACACACACACACACGCACACAAAGAACGCCCTACTCGCACACGCACACGCACACGCACACACGCACGCACACACACGCACACACACACTCATCCCCCATACACACACACACACACACACACACACACACACACACACACACACGCACACGCACACACGCACGCACACACACACTCATCCCCCATACACACAGACACACACACACACACACACACACACAGACACACACACACACACACACACACACACACACACACACACACACACACACACACACACACAACACACACACACACACACACACACACACACACAGACGTACTCGGCCTAAAAGCTGTAGTACTCAGTTTTCAACCCTTATCACCTGTCTCTCTCGTTAAGTCTCCTCTCTCATTCACACACAGACACACACGCACACACACACAATTACAGACACAGACACACACACACACACACAATTACAGATAGCAATCATTGAGAGAAACGCACTATTTCTCTTTCACACACACACGCACACACGCACACACACGCACACGTTTGTTTTACTACATTTGTGAGGACCTCAACATTTTAGCATTTATGATTGTATGAATGACATTTACCCCATCTTGTCATTTTGAACCCTAATCCCAAAACGTAGGTGAGTGCCACTGTTGGGCACCAAAAATAGCAGATCTACAAGCTCACAATGTGATGCAGCAGGACGTGTTGTGAGCTTGTAGATCTGATATTTTTGGTGTAACTAAATCCAAGCATAACTCTAACCTAATCCTAACCCTCAACCCAACCTGAATCTTTTGCAACAACAACTCTCCAATTATGATTTTTTTTTAACCATAAAACAACCGTTTCTCTTGTGGGGACCAGGAAAAATGTTTACGATACATACGATACGATAATACTTTATTGTCAGTTCACACTGAAATTTGTCTTGCGACACAGCAGCCATGTATGGCAACAATAACATGACATAAGAAAAACAAAACAGAATACATACATTAAAGACATACAAAGACAAGAGCAATGTCCACCTCTCAGCCTACCCCCAAGCCTACAACTCCTGATTAAGCCTCAATGTCGTCTGATGGACAAAGGACCTCTTCAGTTTTGACCTTATTGTATGTAGGAACACTGTATCTCCTTCCTGAAGGCAGCAACCTATATTCTCCATACAAAGCATGGCTTGTGTTTGAAGTGATATTCCTTGCCAACCTTATCATACTGTCATTATACGTAGATGTATAGAGCCTCTGAAGTGGTTGTCCAACAATCTTTGAACAAATGTTCAGTTGCTGCAGCAGTTGTGACTTTAAGGCTACAGACAGACATCCATACCAGGTGGTACTACAGTACTGAAGAACACTCATAATAACAGAAGTGAAAAACAAAAGAAGAATCTGTCTACTAGCACCAAAAGATCTCAGGCGGCGAAGGAAATAGACTCTTTGCTTTGTCTTCTTACCACTGATTCAATCTGGTCTTTCCATGACAGAAGGTGGTCAATTACTACTCCTAGGTATGTATACGAACATACCTGGTTGATCTGTTCACTATGAATAGTAATGGGGGATCTGTGTATCTCTAGTGGGGCACCAAAAACAATCTCCTCTGTCTTTTTTGTGTTAATGATAAGAGCGTTGTTATCACTCCACTCCACCACCTTATTTACTCTGTGTTGGTGCAGTCCAGGATCACTGGAACTATCCAAAAGAGAAATCAAAACTGTATCATCAGAGTACTTTAGAATGTATTGGTCTGGTTTGTCAGTGCGACATTCAGACAGACATTCCTCAGTACGACAGCTGTCAGTATAAAGGGTGAAAAGTAACAGCTGAGCTTACACAACCCTGGGGAGCACCAACATTAGTAGTTAATGCTGCGGAGAGGGTTCTGTTCACTTTCACCCTCTGTACTCTGTTAGTAAGGAAGGAAGCATACCAGTGAATTAAGTATGGATTCAGTTCCAACTGTACCATCTTTGACACCAGAATATCAGACTGTATTGTATTGAAAGCTGAAGAGAAGTCTAAGAACAGCACCCTTGCATGATTCTTATTAGACTTATCTAGGTGTTTTGTAATGAAGTGGACCAGTGTGACAACCGCATCCTCTGTACCGCAACCTTTCTTATAAGCAAACTGACAGGGGTCGAATTTGTCTTTAGTTATACTTACAAGATGTTGCAACAGTATTCTTTCCAGTGATTTCATGATCACTGAAGTGAGAGCTAGAGTTTCAAATTCTACTATACTTGTGGGGACATTTGGCCCTCACAAGTACAGTAATATCCTCACAACAAAGTAGTACACACACACACACACACACACACACACACACACACACACACACACACACACACACACACACACACACACACACTCCACTCTACAGGTGTGTACAGAGTGGGATGTTTAGTGTGTGATCATTAGTGTGTACTGTATGTATCCAGTTAGTGGTTTCATTATTGTAATGCTGCTAACATGCAGCCATTAGACTAATGAACTCGTTCAAATATGCATGTGAGACATGACTGAGGAGTTTCACCATGTGGTGGGCCGCTCTCTGTTTGTGTGTGTGTGTGTGTGTGTGTGTGTGTGTGTGTGTGTGTGTGTGTGTGTGTGTGTGTGTGCGTGTGCGTTTGCGTGTGTGGTGGGCGTGCATGCGTGCGTTGTGTGCGAGCGGTTCAAAAGGAGAGGATATTAAAGAGGCGAGTTAAGAGGAGCTCGTTGGATTGTTATCTTATCAATGAACCTCTCCTCTCAATTATCCTCCTCTTCCCTTTCCTCCACCCCCCCCCATCCTCCTCTCTCCTCCTCTTCTCCCTCCCTTCTGTCGCTTTTCCTTGATGATTTAATTTGTTTACAAATCCCTCGCTCATCTGCTCTCTTCCTAACGATGGGAACATACTTGAGGCAAAGTGGTAATAATGTGTGCAGTGGTGGAAAGTAACTAAAAGTACATGTACTCAAGTACTGTACTTGAGTACAATTTTACGGTATTTTGACTCTACCGGAGTAATTCCAGTTTTCAGCACTTTTACTTATACTGCACTACATCTCAGAGGAAAATGTTGTACTTTTACTCCACTAAAATTATTTGAAAAACTTTAATTACTATAGTTTCTTTGTAGATTTACTTGTAGTCAGCCTGTGCCATGTTTTCCCTTTCAACCCGGAAGAACCCCCTACGGCAGGTGCCAGTACTGCTTCCGATTCGGCTGCAAAGGGAAAGCATGGCACAGGGTGACTAGATAAGCGATTTAAATGTTCTTTTCAACCCCGTCCTCAAAAGTTTACTTTCTGGTAAAAGCCTCAAACATCTGTAGGTGTCTGGGACTACCTTTACTTTTTGGTTACGATGTGGCGAAATAGGTGATACACACTACGTTTGGACGGACTCTACCTCTGCCGGTAACCGCTACAGTGGGACCTCATCTCGGAGCTATATAGCGGAGGGAGAGGTTCCAAATGGGGCTATAATGCAGTCTGTGTGTTCGCTCGTCGTCCTGTCAACCGGTGGGCCACTGAGGGCAGACTTCAGTCTACACCCCACCCACCCACATGCCCGCAACCTCCACCCTCACCCTCCATGGCCATGCAGCTTAACTAACTTTCACAGGCTGATAAAAAAATAATTGTTGCCCCAAGGGGTTGGGAGGCTGTGTGTGTGTGTGTGTGTGTGTGTGTGTGTGTGTGTGTGTGTGTGTGTGTGTTGTGTGTGTGTGTGTGTGTGTGTGTGTGTGTGTGTGTGTGTGTGTGTGTGTGTGTGTGTGTGTGTGTGTGTGTGTGTGTGAGAGAGAGAGGGGGGGGGGGGGTCCAAAAACATTAGCACCACAAAGAGCGCAGCTGGGGTCATATTACCCAGAGAACCGACTGCAGTCTGGAGAGAAAAAACTGAACCGTTCTGATAGAGGTGTGCGTGCGTGCGTGCGCGCACAGTAGACCACATGCAAAGCCTGAGAAATATCGCCGTGCATGCGCTTGCGTACACGCACCGTCCTTTCCTGTGCATGTGTGCAGGGAGCATGTAGCGTGCAGTCCGATAGCGTGGGGCGGAGCAGCCAGACGGATGCTTCTATCCTTCAGATTTGTGTTCAATCCTCTTGTATTTCTGACTGAGTGTCAAAGACCTCATCTGCTGCCATGCTTCATTGCTGCCCAATAACACACAGAGAGAGAGAGAGAGAGAGAGAGAGGGAGAGGGAGAGAAGAAAAGAGAGGAAGAGAGCAAGCTTGAGAGAGAGGTAGAGAGAGAGAGAGAGAGAGAGAGAGTGAGAGAGAGAGGAAGAGAGAGAGAGAGAGGAGAGAGAGAGGGAGAGAGGGAGAGAGGGAGAGAGAGGAGAGAGAGGGAGAGGGAGAGAGCGAGAGAGAGAGAGGGGGCAGAAGTAAATGGAAGCATTAACTCCATCAGACAAAAACACTCTCCTTGTGAAACAAGACGAGTTGAGAGGAATGCGGCTGTGTGCGTGTCTGCAATGCATTTGAATGTGTGGATTTATTAATCCAAACTGTGAATAAAGTACGCACACTCAAAGATAAGAAGCCAGGTGTGCTGGGCAGAGAGACAAATATAGTAAAGTAAAGCTCTGCACACTGCATCCAGCTCCAAGGTGACGTTTTGAGCCTAGTAGCTCTACCTCAGACGTTGCATTCATTCATATAGATTGCTCTAATTTAGCATATATTTATATTTTAGCAATTTGTTGTAAATGTATGTTCCGCATAATACAGCAGCTTCACCTTGTATGTGCCTGCCTAACATACCTGGCAATGAAAATAATTAATGATGTGTGTGTGTGTGTGTGTGTGTGTGTGTGTGTGTGTGTGTGTGTGTGTGTGTGTGTGTGTTGTGTGTGTGTGTGTGTGTGTGTGTGTGTGTGTGTGTGTGTGTGTGTGTGTGTGTGTGTGTGTGTGTGGTGCGTGCGTGCGTGCATGGGGGGGGGGATAGGCAGTATAGACACTGTGGCTTATAGTCCTACTGTACATCTTCTATTGTATTTAGAATACAATATCATTTTGTATGTGAAGACATGTTTAAAAATACATTTGAAGAACATAAAATCAAACTTTCTTGTAAATTGTACTCCCATTAAACACAGAGGTGCTTTATAATCAAAGCAATTGATGTCAGATGACAGCTTTCCTACTGTCTGCCTCTCCTACACTGTCTCGCTCTCAGCTTTCCTACCATCTGTCTCACTCTGTCAATTCTACTCTTTAAAACAAGCTCTTAAACTTGTACTGTACATGCTATAGCTGCTACTGTGTTCTATAGGTGTCAGGGTGAAGTAATCGATCTCGTCCCCACTGTGTCCGTCACAGTGAAAACCAATTTAAATCCTATTACGCCTCCGTTCCGACTTTGTAAAAAGAAAATACACTCTCGCATTTAATTCAACATTGTCTGCCGTTTCAATTTAAGAGTGACTGCCTTTTAGACATAGTCTGAAGGAGTTTCTTTGTTGAAGCTCACTTCACAGAGGAAACGCATTGATCCACATTATAGCACTTTAATTCAACTTTGCATATTGAATGTAGCGATGAGATAAGATCAGATGAGTGTTTAATGACCCACGCGTTTGAAATGTGGTTGTTAAAGCAGTCAAAAGCAAGACACAGGTAAACAGACCATGAATGAAGAAAAGCATAATCATATAATCATTATATAATAATATTCATAAAGCAGGTGTCCACGTGGGTGAGGACAGAATTTCACCTTCAGGTTCTGTGAACAGAATAAACACAAACGTGATTTGTAATGCAAATTGAAGTTCAGGCTACTGGTTTAATTACAATTCATGCAAAGTCACTTATAGTGCAAGATAGCACAAACTCTAGTCAGCCAACAACGGAGCAAGTAGTCAATAGAGTGCAAAGAGAACAATTAGAGTCTGATTCTATGGGTGCGTTTGGAAATACGCTATGAGAATCTGCTCCATTTGAGAGTGCAGCTGGTATTTGACGTCATATCAGTCCATTTACAAACGGTCAAAATATACCATTTTCATAACTTAAAATGCATTCAAATGAACGTTCATTCATCCCATGTATAAACATGATTATTGCCAGTTTTGCGTGTTGAATACTGTCTATAGAGTACCACACAAGCTGCAACCATGACATTTTGAAATGACTTCCTCCTCCATTGTTCAGACAACCTGGCTTTTCAGTCAGAGTGGTCAGTGTGTGCTCTGAGTGCTCCCAGAGTACCGGGCTCTCTGGTGCTTTCAGAGTATATTTCTGAACACACCCTATATCTGCTGCTATTATATCTGATGCAATTATTATTGCATTTATGCCTCAGTTTATTACTATTTAAACATGCATGCACCTTATGTATACTGTATATTGTTGCTGTCCGGTGGAAACCTTGTATGTCCAAAGCCGTTCCTTTTTTATTACTTTAAAAAAGTATAAATAGCCTATTACACCATTCATATTTTTAAGTGCTCATTAAAACCACTTATAAGGCGACCTTCAAGATATTCAGCAAAGAACTCTGAGTTGAAACAAAGCGACATGATTCATCCCAGAAATGTCTGCACCTTTTAGAAACGCTGTCAAAGTCAGAAGTCAACTTATCATTGAAACTGTACAACTTGAACATTGGCCACTTTCACAAAGAAATGTGATTCACACAGAAATTGCAGAGGGCGGCTCTCTGAAGCACTTCTCGCAGTCTCCAATTGATCTCCTGGACCAATTGTGAGTGTTAAAATGTATAGCGGTTCTTCAAAAGGCACGGAAATACAGGGAGAGAAATTGCGCTTTTTTCCCTCGTAGCTTTTAGCAAAATGACCGTGTTTTTCTCTCATCTTCAAGAACAGGTGCAATTTGATAAAGTCATTGTTCAGCACGCTGTCTGGGAGCAGAGCCTGAAACGCAGGCAGAGGGTGCTGGAGCTGGACAGAATGGCAATGTATTAGTCATCCTTAATCTCCTCAGAACTCGTTTGTCTGACATCTCTGCTGACTTACCACTCGGTGGGAAGTTAAAGCAAAATTAGCAAAATTTAGCACCTGTGTAACATGCTGTTGAATTAGCCACTTAAGCCGAAGCCACCCCAATCAGAGCCATTTATAGACACTGTGAGAAGCCTTTTAGGGGTATGATACATGTCTGCTTGCAATAATGTGTTTGATTTTTAAACTAATGACTTTGCTGGCTAATGGTGTGATGTGTTTGTTTGCTTTTAGAGCGTCTCTCACTGCTTTACAACCTATGATCATATTTGATATGCAAACAAACATTACCTGATTGTTTTAAACCTGACCTGGCAGTTGACACAGACACACTCACAAAGCATTTTAGCATAAAGTCATTAAATCTCTTCTCTATTTTTGTGTGTGAATAATGTTTTGTATTATTATGAATAAACAAGTAAATGAATTGAAGCACTGACATCTTTGTACCTCTATTAAATAGGAACCATCAGTGTTATAATATCAAAACAAATCGCAAAAGAGTCACAAAAAGCCAGTCTAAATATGTGCTTTTAGGAGCACATTATGGTCCCTGTGTAGTTCGGCTATTTCTGGCAAAGAGATTCGGTGTAAAAGGGAACAACATCCAACCAAGAACAGTTGCAACTCAGGTCTGCGTCACTAAGAATAGAGGGTTTAAGTGGATAACCCCAACCCCAACCCTAGCCCTATAGGACACAGTGAACAAAGGGATCACCCCTTATTGGAGACTGAGAAACCTTAAATATTTAAGTCTGATGCTGTGATACGACAAATTTCATTGAAGCGGATGTAAGTGATGTATATAATATAATATTTTTTTTAAATAAGTGTTAAATAGCTCTGTATTCTGATAAAAGTCAATATTGTGTTTGTTCAGTAACAAGGGCCTCCATGTTCAGGTCAGGATACACATTTTATCCAATCAGGAGAGAGGGGTGACCAATGCAAGAATCTGTGAAATACTGTTGTCCTTTAGTGCCACTTATAGTGTCATTGTGAATAAACTAGGAAAGAAGACATTTTACTGAACGAGAAATAATAATAATCTAGACGGGATGTAATGAGTGCATGCAGTTCCCAGATTATTTATTGTTTTTGTCGTTTATTTTGTATTATTATTGCTACATTGTCTGCATGGCTGTAGTTACTAATCTCGAAAATGCTACTTTTCATCTCATTGTCCCTGCCGCCTCCGGCCTGTAATTGTTTCCCCTGTGTGTTTCCTGATTGTGTGAGTTTGAATTGACTCTGTTGATGAGTGCAGTGTTGTGACAACAGCGAGCGGGTCCCCTCTCTCCTGTGCTGTCCCCGCAGACAAAAAGAGCTTACCTAATGTATTGTTTACCCGAGCACACGCTTAATTACCTGATTAGATTAATCACCTCCTCACCCCCGGTGAGGTGACATCACATACGCTCTCCTCTCCTCTCCTCTCCTCTCCTCTCCTCTCCTCTCCTCTCCTCTCCTCTCTGCCTATCTCTTCTCCTCCTCCTCCTCCTCAGGGGGACCAAGCCCCCAGAACGGAGAGGGAAAAGTGAAGCTCGAGTGTCCTGGTGGCCGATTCTGGAAGTGCAGCTGGGGCCCTATATGCATGAACGAGCGAAAACGGTTTGAACCAATGGGCTCTACTCACGAGCTGTGCACGGAGGTGACACTACTGCACATGCAAGACATAACTTTATGACGCAAAATGACGCAGGGGAGCCCCGCGACGTCATCGTCCCCAAACACGGAAGAAGGGGGAAAAATAGTTACCACTCTAGTTCTTTTATCATATATACTATGGGGGGGTGGGGGGAGATTGAGAAAATGCAGGCACAGGAACTGGTGGGTGGAGAGATAGAGATGCAGAGTTGGACGTAGAGGAGAGGAGAGGAGAGGAGAGGAGAGGAGAGGAGGGGGTGATAGAGACTCAGGGACAATGCAGTGGTACTGTATAGCCTCCCATTCTCTCCCTCTTCCTGATACACTCCCTCCCCCTGTCTTCCTCCCTCCATCTCCTCTTCCTTCCTTTCTTTCTGTTGGGGGGCGATGATGAAATCTCCTCATTTACTGCATAAACGCTTTGTACGACAATGTTTTTGAAAGAACCCCTGGGGCGGGGGTCCTTAAAAAAACGGCCTCGCTCTGTGGGTCTCGCTCTGTCGCTTTGTGGGCCCCCCCCCCCCCCCCCTTCTCTCTCTCTCTCCAACATTACACTCTACTGAATGCTTTCTCTTCTCTATTTCTATATCTCCATTCAACCTTGTCGGCACTCCTTTTCTTTCTCTGAACCAATCTTTTCAATTTCTCTTTACCCTGTCTCCTCTCTTCTGTCTCCTATTCTCTCTCTCTCTCTGCTCTCTCTCTCTCTCTCTCTCTCTCTCTCTCTCTCTCTCTCTCTCTCTCTCTCTCTCTCTCTCTCTCTCTCTCTCTCTCTCTCTTTAAAGACTCCTGTATGTGAAAGAATAACTTTTAGAACAGATGGATTTTCATGCAACTTTCCTAGAAGAAACTTTTTTGGGTCAATAATGATGATGTCAAAGGTCACAATCAAGGTCAAGAGCAAAACAGACAATGAACTCAGAGTTATTTTTTTTACTGTGAAAAGGATGTGTTACTGGCACTGATGGAGAAATATGAGGTAGATAGAAATGGAGAGAGAGTAATGAATTAAGCAATATTACACGAGAGGGTGTGCTTTACCGTCATTATTAGTGTTACGTGGCCAAAATAACTGATCTACAAGCTCACAACGCGTCAAGATGGCGATGCGTTGTGAACTCGTAGATCGGCTATTTTTGCCGTGCGATACCTTCGTACGATAGAGTATAACATACACTGGACTGTTAACGAAATGGGAGTAATTTTACTTTAACACAGGAGGATATTTATACAGTATGGATGTTACCAGTTATTCCTTTTATTATAGGATTTTAGGCGATTTAGTGTGCTCTCTTCTAACCATTGATCAACCGTAAGTCCACCAAATAAGTCAAAATTAACAACATAGTCCATTTTGCGTAGCTGTTTGTTCTCCGGTGGCAGCGGTGGGTACTGTCTGTTTGTTTTCCTACCGTGGGACAGCGTGACTTCACAGCACAGCTGTGCGATATATGGTCTAATCAGGTGCGGACTGCAGTGCGGAGTGATTTATTTAATGTGATTAGGCCCGTGCTATGATGCTGGTTTGAAGCACGGCTAGAAAGCTATTTCAGCCAATCAGATTGCTTGGTCGGAACTACCTGTTGTATAACATTCAATGAATATCATAAGTCATATTTAAGGGGAGCTGGAGGTTTCCTGATATGACCTCACCACTGACTGTCACTCCACTACTCTCTCTTTGTATCTCTCTTTCTTCCTCTCTATTTACCTCTCACACCTTTTCTCTTTATCTTGTTCTGTCTCCCTCTATCAACTCAATTCAAATAAAATGTTCTTTATTGCTACAACAAGCATTCTCATATTGCCAAAGCATTAACAACAATGTCAAAACAAACAAAACGAATAAGATAAGAAAAAACAGACAGACAGACAGACAGACAGACAGACAGACATTATATTAATGAGCTGTGTAGTCTATAGAAACCTATTGTCCCTCATTTTGTGGCGGGCTGCAGCTACATATTTTGCTGCTAACCTTTCTCACCTAATCAGTATATATATTTCTATATTTTTTTCTTTCTCCTCTTTCTCTCTCATTCTCCCTCTCAAGCAAACGCTATATAAAAGAGTTTATACAGTACAGTATGTGACTGTGGCAACATCTGACTGATCCATTGTCATGGATTTGCATTTGTTTTCCCCAGAAAAGGAACTCTGTGTTCAAAATTGAGATATTATTGACAAAATGCTGCCATTAGGATTTATGATCCTGTCTGCTGCAATGCATGATGGTCCTGTGTGTGTGTGTGTGTGTGTGTGTGTGTGTGTGTGTGTGTGTGTGTGTGTGTGTGTGTGTGTGTGTGTGTGTGTGTGTGTGTGTGTGTGTGTGTGTGTGTGTGTGTGTGTGTGTGTGTGTGTGTGTGTGTGTGTGTGTGTGTGCGTGCGTGCGTGCGTGCAGGCTAGATAACTTGAGAATGAATGGGATGGAATGATCAGCAGGCTGCCATGAAGTAATGATTAACCGCTTAAGCCCTTACTTATGGCAAAATAGCATGCAGTACTGGTCTTGCTTGCTTGTTTGATCAATACAGTATATATTTGTGTACTTGGTGGGCCGTGATGATATTGCAAGTGGCCCCCCAACTAATGATAATATAACATTCATAAAACAATGTAAAAAATAAATAATATTCATGGTATTTTTTCTTTACAATTTTGTAAAAAAAAATGTCATTGTGAAACAGATAGAAATGTTAAAGGATCTACACCATGAATTTAAAAAAAATATTTGATATTTAATATCATATGGTGTATGTCCCTCAAACCTTTTTCAAAAGGTTTGAGCCTAAATCATCACTCAGATATACTCATCCCAAGTCAATTGTCTCTGGCTTATACAGCACTTTCAGCTGCAATACCAAAACGTCCTCTTGGGCAGGGGGGGGCTACTGAGCAATTCTGTCTGGCCAGCATCAATGCAATGGCAATGCAAGTGATGTCACTTGCATTGCCATTCTGAAATGGCCTGTTCAGACACGCCCATTCTGAAAATCTCTGAAATGAGAATGAATGACTGAATGTTAAAAAAACATATTTAATACTAAAAACCAAAAAAAAAATGAAATTCATGGTGTAGACCCTTTAATGTTATGTTAGTGTTTTAGATTGAGCACATGCAGTGTGCACTTGGGTCAAACAGAATGAGATCATTATGAACAATGTTCCATCATGCAGTGACACAATTGGGGTTTTCATAAATTGTTGAATGGTTTTGAATGAAGTGTTTCATTTTGCTAAATATTTATTTGAGGCGGTCTGTGTGCTTGTGTGAACGGTGTGTAGTGTTTTGACAAAATGATCCCCATTTTCAAAATCATGCTTAAAGGGATAGTTCACCCCCAAAATGACTTTTTTTCTATCGATTACACACCCCACGGAGACTTGAATTCATGGAGATTTTTTTGTTTTTGTCGCATTCCTAAGCCAATAATTTGATGACCGGTGGCGGCTCCGGTAGGAGACTCAAAGTGTCAACTTTGAGTCACCTACAGGAGACATATTAGCATATTTCTGCCAGCCATCAAATTATTGGCTCGGGAATGAGACCAAAACCAAAAAAAAGTCTACATGGGGTGTGTAATTAATAGAAAAGAAGCAATTTTATGGGTGAACTATCCCTTTAAGCATTATACAAAAATGTGTTGAGTCCCTGCTGCTTCTGGGCAGACTGAATCAAATGTATGCATTTATTTTTGGGAAATGTTGTCTGTCTGATGCCACATTAACCCCGGTGTCCCTATTTTGGGCAAATGGTTCAATATTTCTTTCTAATGGCAGATCTACAAGCAACAACAACAGCAACAACGCAACCAGTAAATTAACTAAGTACATGTACTCAAGTACTGTACTTAAGTACGATTTTTCAGTACTTTTACTTCTACTCCACTACATCTCAGAGGCAAATATTGTACTTTTACTCCACTACAATTATTTGAAAACTTTAGTAACTAGTTACTTCTACAGATATAAATTATTACATTATAAAACATACACTGACCACTTTAGCCCTATTTTATACCTAGGCTATTTGAAAATAGCTGATCTACAAGCCCACAACGCGTCGCATCGCGATGCGTTGTGAGCCTGTAGATCTACTATTTTCAAACATTTTAGTACTTTTACTTTTGGTACTTTAAGTACATTTTTATACCAATACTTTTGTACTTTTACTCAAGTAAATTTGGAATTCCTGACTTTGACTTGTAACAGAGTACTGTGTCCTTAAGTAAAACATTTGAGTACTTTTTCCACCACTGAACGCAACAACATTAATTAACGACAACAGCATCAGCTGTGGGAGTAAGAGGGTTGGCATCTTGTCAACAGGACGCGAGGCTGCGACGGAACGAAGCCGGCATTCAGGCGGAGGAGGAGGAGAGAACCGCCCTGCAGTCAGAGAAAGAACATTCTTAAAAATCCTTATTGCCCTGGAAGTGACTGTGAAATCCGCTGCCGCAACGTCGCCCGAGAATGATGAAACGCCTCATTGTGAGAGCTGAGTGTGTCTGCATCTCATCTACTGTACCTGTTCTCTGGCGTCTATTCACCGCCCAGCTTGTCATTCATCCAACGGGAGGTGTCTCAATTTAATCGGGGACATGCATGAGGAGAATAAGGACGCCAGGTATCCCAGCCATGAAGACAGAGCTCAGGAAAAGGCTGTAAATCACACTAATATCACAGCACTGCTTTTCCGTTGATGTTCCTATCAGAGGGTGTAATGCTGGGTATTGTAATGCTGGGTATTGTAAAGAGGGGCCGGGGTTCCGCAACAGTCGCACGAGGGTCTCAATAACTCTGCCGTTAGCTATTGTTAGCCGGGTGAAAGGGCATTCACCCTGTCTGAGCTCAGACTCTTTAAATACAAGGGTTTTTACACCTCAAGTCTTACAATCTTTCTATCTCTCATGTGTTCCTCTCTCACTCTCACACCTTTCCAGGGCATGTCATGAGCTTTAGTATTCATGGCATCCATCAGGAAAAAGCTATAAAGATGCAGTATGAGATATATCAGTCTGACCGATGTGTCGGTCATTACTTTACCTTTTAGATTGTTTCGGTTGTCGGTTTCAGCAATTATGCCGCCAATTTTTTTTACCACTTTCAACCTGGCGTCCCTATTTTGGGCATGTTGTTTAAAAAAAGTATAGACACCCCCCCCCCCCCCCCCCAATTAAATGGTGTATCTACAAGCTGACATGTGTCATGTTGCAACCTGTGTGAGCTTGTACAGTACAGTAGGTCTGCTATTTTTGGTAATTATTTTGAATGGGGCTTATAAGTGGTTAAATAAAGTTCAGTTTATGTGTATTTTACATTTACTTTCATTGTATAATTAAAGTTAAATATGGCATTGGTTGGACTCTTCTCTCTCTCTCATCTTCATCTCTCTCTCTCACACGTTTCCAGGACATTTCTTGAGCTCCTGTAATGGAAGTGCATGTAGTATTCATGGAATCCATCAGTAAAAAAGCTATAAAGGATACAGTATATGAGGTTTTCTCACCTCCATGCTAATGCACATGGGCGTGTCGCTAAAGGTGTTGGTGGGTGAGCACTGAGGCTAACGTAGCCATGATGCTAGCTCTCAACATGGGACTAAAATAAGTGTGATCTTAAGAGCTAGCTTCTAGACATACTGTACCCTCATTTTTTTATTATTATGAATAAATACAAAATACCATAAAGTGGAAATACTCTGTTACAAGTAAAAAGTTTTCCTTGACTAAAAGTACAGAAGTATTGGCATCGATATAATATCAACTGTAATGGTACTCAAGCAGAATAGCCCATATCACAATTCATTAATCTCTAAAGACAGATTATTTATTTATTTTTACCGAATAGGTTCCCTGATTGGTAATGCATCAATGTGGTCATCGCTTTAAAGTTGCAGTTGGTAAATGTGACGGTTCCCTGTATTATGTGTAGTTGCTATATGTATTTCACCTTCATATGTTTCACTTAGGTTATATGGTTATGTTGTGTTTCCCTTCTAATTGTTTGTTTCTATTTGGTTCCTAGGACTTGGGGAGCAGATTGATGCAGGTCATCAGGCCAAGTGGTGTGCACCTGGGCCCAGGTGCTCACGCCCCTATAAAAAGCCTGCTCCCCAGTCCTTTGGCAGATCTCTGTCTTTTGCACTTCCCTACCTGCACTCCTTCCAACATTTGTTAATACATACAACACTCGCACCTACACTACACCATCCACTCATCCATACACGCAGTACATTACTGACTACTGATTTCCACACCTCATATGTTTGTTTGATTTGGGTTTTGATCATTAATAAATACTAATTATACTTTTTACACTGCGTCTCCCTTGTTTTTGCTATGTTTCCTGGTTCCCCTAGGCCAGGATCATAACAGTCAATGTGGAGCTAAGTTGAATGACTTTATGTGCTGTGGTAGCTTAACCTATAATATGTAATACCATCATTTATCACTCAATCAATGTATGTTTTATTGTAACCACTTAAGCCTATGTACTTCAACGTACGACAAATAGTGATGATCTTCAAGCTCACAATGTGTGTGTGTGTGTGTGTGTGAAGATCTGCTATTTTAGCTCATTTCGACACTTTCTTGAATGGTTATTTGCCTAAATCTTCACAATGACATGCCCAAAATAGAGAAAGTGAAATGATTAATAGTCTAAGTTTGCAAAGTAGCTAGTGACTAAAGCTGTCAGATAATTCTAGTGGAGTAAAACGATGAGATGTAGTATAGGAGTATGATCTATCAAGAAATGGAAACGCTCAAGTAAAGTAAAAGTACCTCAAGATCATACTCAAGTACAGGACTTGAGAAAATGTACACAGTTACTTTCCAGCACTGTCTCCCGTCCAGAAAGACGTTTTAGCAACGTGAGATAAAAGACGCAGTGTTAGAAAACAGGCCCAGCACTCTCAACTTCTCGTTATTTATTGACGTGGTGTTTGAAAAGGTGATGTTTTAATCATTAGCACACAACACTTGCATCCCAGCCAGAGAGTTGCTTTTGTCTGAGGTATATTATGAACACCCTGTTTCGACGGGATAATTTTTTGTTATCAGGGCAAAAAGTGGAGGTATGAAATATCACTTTAATCAGCAGGTCCGGCGGTCAGAATGTCCATTTGTCACAATTATATTCAAGAGACTTTTAGGAGCAGTTTGGTAAAGCAGTTAAAGTGATGAAGCATCTCGCGGTCCCCGAGCCCCTACATATATAAAGAATGCATTTTCAGATGAGAAGCGGACAAGAATGCCCCCCAAGTATCTAGAGCCACATGTTTAATTGATGAGTTTGGGTAGGACGCGCTCCAACATTCAATGAAATTAATATATGAAGAAAAATGGCCAAGTTTCGGTCTCTCTTCTTTATTATTTATTTTCCCCCTCTTTTCCTCGGGTTTCAAAGGGCTTGTGCTTTGAAAGATGAACCTGTTTTGCTGGGGGTTTTGGCAGCGACCGTGACCATTATTAAATTCATTTAATCTATTAAAGCTGTTCTGCATTATCTAAATGAATTTTTTAAATGGGGAGCAGGCTGGCAGAGTATAAGGACTCTCGGGAGGAGAGACGGGCGTCTGCCTCTACGAGCGAAATGGACATAAACGGAACCAGACAAGGGCATGGGGATCGCTCGCTGCCCCCCCAAAGCGTCTCCAGTGTGTTGTGTGGTTTTAATATCCCTAAACATCGACTGCTGCTCACTAAACGCGGACATGGTTCTGACTTAAATCACAACGTAGAGAGGTATTGTAAGCAGGCAGGGCCTACAGGGCCATCGATTATTAAGGGGGGGAGCGTGTCTATGTTCCCTCTGCCCTGTTCACCCCATACCCTATAGCCCTATAGGGCAGTAGCTCTCAAACTTCTTCGTGCGAAGGACCCCCAAATTGATATGTATTTGGCCGCGGACCCCCTATCTGAAAATGTTTTGTGCCAGGGACTCCCAGAAGAGAAGATTTGTGTTTGAAAATTCAAAACAAAACACTTTCAAGATTCTTCCCAAATTTGTTTTAGATGTACAAGCTTGCAGCTTGGCACGAAGTGACGCGCGATCTAAGCATTGCATCACGTTGATTGGCTGTTTTTGCAATGCAACACCAGCTTACGCTGTGTATAAATGTATGTATATAAATTAGACCTAGGTTATTCTTGAAAAATACATACATAGCTACATGCACGCATGCACACGCACACGCACACACACAGCAGTAGTGAGGCCGCAGAGGAAGGAGAGTTTAAGAAGGTTGTTTCCCATGGCAACAAGTGTAGGAAATAAGGATCAAAGGGTTGTCAGCTGGATTTTTCTTTCTTTCTTTGTATTTATTGAAGTACCATATGCCAGCACTAAGCCCACTGCTCCACAGATGTATTTATTCAAGTACTATGCCAGCACTATGCCCCCTGCTCCATGGATGGATGGATGGATGGGTAGATATCTTTATTAAAGTGTCACTCCGCAACACACACATACTGAAATACAAGGCACTTAGGATACAAGAGTTGTGGACCACGCACAAGGAGTTGGGAGTGGTCCACAAACAAATACAACATACATTATAGTACCATAAAAAACAAAATACAAAACAATGTCAGGATCTGTCTCCTTTTACCTTATTTTGTAGTATCATTCCAATGTTTCCTGTTCCCCTTTAGCTGTTGCCTGTCTTGTCTCAACTACCCTTTGACTAGTCATGTTCTCTATCTGTGTCCTGTTGTGCCCCAGCCAATCCCTGTGTTGATTTTGTCTATGAGTTCACCTGTGTCTAGTTAGTCCTGTGTCTATTTAAAGGAGGAGTTCACCCAAAAAATGACTTATTTTCTATCAATTGCACACCCTATGAAGCCTTGAATCCATGGATTATTTTTGGTTTTTGTTGCATTCCTAAGCTAATAATTTGATTCCCGTCTCCTACCGGCTAATGTATCCGGTAGGAGACACAAAGTAGATTATTTGTGTCTCCTACCGGAAATACACACAGTCATCAAATTATTGTCTTAGGAATGCCACCAAAACAAAAATAAATCCATGAAATCAAGGCTTCATGGGGTGTGTAATTGATAGAAAATAAGTATTTTTTTGGGTGAACTCCTCCTTTAAACCCTGTGTTTCGTTACTCTTTGCCAGTTCATTACTTATTGTCATCTGTGAGTACGTCTGTTCCAGATCTGTCATTCGTTTAGTGGTTATCAGCAGTTCAGTTTCCCAGTTTGTTTCCTTGTGTTTACTTTTTACTGTATTTCTTATTAAATACACTTGAATTTAGACTGCTCTGCCTCTGTCTCGTAGTTCTGCGCTTGGGTCCCACACTCCTGTGTCACACTCTGACAAACAGTCATCTACTGGAACTCATAAAAGACCGTTGTCTGTTAAGGATGAGGTGGCAGGTTTTAGCACATAAGTTAATACAATGTTTACCAGCTACAATTACAGTTTATTTGTATCATCAAAATCATTAACATCAGTGGTGTTTTGGTCATTGGACGGGACACCACGGCGTGTGGCCAGTATTTTTTAACGAGCATGTACGGCATGGTACTGGTTCACGCGTGCGCACGCCACGCCCCGCCCCGCCAGAAAAAAACCCACTAATCACTATTACACCACTGATTAACATGTGCAACATACTTTGATAGGTGAAGAAATCATTCTGAACAAATGTCTGCTTGGAGGTCAGTGTAGAAGAACACAGGCTATCAGCTGGGGTGTTCGCGTATCTACCGATAACGGTATCAATAGCTAAAGGAGCCACTCCACATCTGAATTTGGCAAAGCGCTTCTAAGCTCCCTTGACTACTTTGTAATTAGGGGCTCTGTGTCACAGACACTCTTAAATTAGCTTATTTCCTTCCAATCTATTTATTAACTGTAGCCCTGACTCTTCATCTGCCTTTTACTCTGCCATGTCAAAACACTTGAGGGACATGATGTCATTTATTTATTGTACCATTAATTGACCAGGATATTAGTTCGAGAGAGAGAGAGAGAGAGAGAGAGAGAGAGAGAGAGAGAGAGAGAGAGAGAGAGAGAGAGAGAGAGAGAGAGAGAGAGAGAGAGAGAGAGAGAGAGAGAGAGAGAGAGAGAGAGAGAGAGAGAGAGAGAGAGAGAGAGAGAGCACACAGTATTCACTGACTTAGTATAGAATTAAAGTCTCCTTTAATTCCCCTTTCTCTCTCGTCCTGGTTGCCCCCCTATGATCCTTCGTTCTACCTCAACACCTTCCTCTTCTTCTCCATCACGTCACATCTCTCTGTCCTCTCTCTCTCTCTCTGTCACCATGACAGTGGTTCAGTGTCAGAGTTGATTTGTATGTTCCTGGTGATGATGTTGAATTAAGACGACTGCTGTCCCTCAGAGGAAAGGAAGGAGGAGGGGCACAAAGTAGATATTACAGCATGGCGGTTGTATGACTCCACCGACCAGTTGCCGTTTACGTCCATGTTACATTACATTACAGTCATTTAGCAGACGCTTTCATCCAAAGCGACTTACAATAAGTGCATTCAACATAGGTAGGCAAGAAACTACTAATCACCAGAAGACTTAAGTGAATTCTCTTCTAAAACAAGCAACTAAGAGTATAGCGCAAGGTAAAAGTGCAATATATCAGCTACCTACTTTCTCAACAGATGAGACAAATAGGAAAATCAGATGAGCAAGAGCTAAAACAAATAAGAGTGTAAAATAAACAAGATCCAATAAAACAAGAGCTCGTACAAATAATTGACAGTAACACATGTCTGTTCAAATATGTTGGATACATGTCAAACATGTTCCTTTTGTTAATCCCTGATAGTCCTCTCTCCTCTCCTCTCCTCTCCTCTCCTCTCCGCCTGTCTCCTTGGTCCCCCCTCCCCCTCAGGGGGGACCAAGCCCCAGAGGGAAAAGTGACGCTTGAGTCTCCTGGTGGCCGACTTTGGAAGTGCAGCTGGGGCCCTCTCCTCTCCTCACCACACAGCATCTCCTCTTTTTATTCCCTCTTCCCCTCCCCCCCTCCTTTCTCCCCTCTACTTCCATGTCTGCTCCCCGTTTGACAGCGTTTATTCCCCGTACGCCATGTATGTCTGATCTGTTTTGAAGTGCTGCATCTCTCTCCCTCTGTTGCATCATTGGTGCATCATCTTCTCGACAACACAAACATTTTGGGTTGGTGTGTGTGTGTGCGTGTGCGTGTGCTTGTGCATGTGCGTGTGTGTAGGGGTGTGTGTGTGCGGTTGCACGAGGCCACTGGTTCCCAGATAATTGCTGGCTTAGTATTCTAACTCCCGCCTAATATGTCATGTCACGACGAGTGGCAGAATGCTCATGAAGCTAGCTGGAAGACCTGAAAGCGGATGTGATATATTTTCAGATACCGTACTATTCAGTCATGCCTTCATGCTGTATGTAAAGCCCCCTGTATGCGTGGCAACCATTTAAATGGTGTGAGACTGTGGTGTTTGCAGTGAGGAGCGCGACTGTCGGGAAGCCAGATGGAAAGATTAAGCTTTCATTGGTAGAACCTGTAATGGCAACGATCTCAGTGACACTTTTAAACACACACACACACGCACACACACCCTGCAGTCTCTCCTTCTGTTGACAAAACAAAACTAAACAAAAACGGCAGAGCGTCTTGTCAAATCCTCGGTTGTCAGGTGCGAGTTGAGAGACGCTGTCCTTGTCCCTCTGCCTTTTAATCATCTTAATGGTCCAGGGTGACATTAAAGAGCGAGGAGCCATCACAGGCTTTTAGCACGCCACCCTGCCTGTTGACAGACCCCGACAGCTAGCATGCTAACGCCCCCCCCCCCCCCCCCCCCCCAATCGATCATGTGACACTTTCACAACGCCGGCTGAGCGTCGCAAGCCGCCTGGTTACAGCAGACACAGGGAGTGTGGCGTCATTCATGCCTCTTCTGTGGCTGCACGCTTGTGATTAATTCAGATTTCACACATTAGCAGTGGTGGACAGTAACAAAGTACATTTACTTGAATACTTGAGTAAATTATTTTGAGTATCTTGCACGTACTTTGCTTGAGTATTTGTATTTTTTGGGCGCTTATTACTTTCACTCCGCTATAAAGACAAATGTTGTACTTTTGACTCCCCTACATTTCCACGGAGCGAAAAGTGCATTATGAATTAAACACTTCAAAGGTAGTGAAAACAGCAGATCTACATGTTCACAACATGTGATGTGTTGTAGATCTACATGTTCACAACATGTGATGTGTTGTGAGCTTAGTGATCTGCTATTTTTGAAAAAGCCGAAGTATAAAATAGGGTTGTTTTACTGATTCTGAAGCTAATTAACACATTTTGCTGTGGTTCCCCTGGACCCCACTTTAAGAACCACTGACGGTAAAGGAACTCTTTTTCCCATTTTCAACCATATCTTCATATAATTGGTCCTCACTAATGCTCATTATATGATGTCATAATTTCTGTCTACTGGGTCTCAGAGGTGGGCTGTGGACAGTTCAGAACCTGCCGACCAGTGACATCATCGATTGGGATGCCAAGCTAATGGAAACTTCAGCCTTGCTCTTCCTTGAAAGTTTGCACACTGAAATAGAACCTGTTGTTCAATATTTTTTATCATCTTGTAGATCTGCTATTTTCGGAGTGTGTCATGATGTGTGACAAGTTCACATTTATTAAATAGGGTATAACAACACTATTGTTGTCTCACATGTAACCCTGAAAGAGGTCAGACTTGCACTTTATTTTGGAATGAATATTAATCAGCCTTGGATGTCCGTTTTAATAAACCGTACATTAGCGGGTTCCAGAGCAGTTAAATAGTCAGTTAAACACATGTTTCTTTTATATTTTTATGACCAACTACCTCATGCAGATATGGGAGCGCTAAGCTGACCGTGTAATATGTGCATGTTTAAAGCTCACTCGCGCATAATCGACGTCAGACCGGCTAATGTGTTATACATTCTCATCCAAAAGCAGAAAATCTCACAATGCGCTTTGATACAGCTGAGTAAAGGTGTGTACAGTATGTGTGTGTTGGGGCGGGGGGGTAAACTCATCTACACACACACGCACACACACACACACACACACACACGCACACGCACACGCAACACAGACTCTAATACCCAACTGATTGGAAGAGTTTCACACTATGTTGTTGGGCCTGCTATTTGAGACTACTGAGTGTGTGTGTGTGTGTGTGTGTGTGTGTGTGTGTGTGTGTGTGTGTGTGTGTGTGTGTGTGTGTGTGTGTGTGTGTGTGTGTGTGTGTGTGTGTGTGTGTGTGTGTGTGTGTGTGTGTGTGTGTGTGTGTGTGTGTGTGTGTGTGTGCGTGTGCGTGTGCGTGTGTGTCTAGAAATAGGCTTGTTACTTCATTTTTATTTTTTTCTTAACAAGGCAGAGCAAAGCCGTGACTGTTTTTGATGTTAACTTACAGTAGTTTATGTGCGCGTGTAATGTGAAAAACGGCTGAATATATTTAATTGCATGAATGTAAGAAATACATGTATACGTGTGTGTGTGTGTGTGTGTGTGTGTGTGTGTGTGTGTGTGTGTGTGTGTGTGTGTGTGTGTGTGCGTGTGCGTGCGTGCGTGCGTGCGTGCGTGCGTGCGCGCGTGTGTGTGTTAAAAAAAGATTTGGGGAGTTGCAATTAGGAAAATATTTCGGTTGGTTTGGGTTAGTATATTAGACATTTTGGGGTTAGGTTTTAGGGGCTGGGGTTGGATTTATATACCTGATTTATATTTAGTTGGACAGCACAACATGTTGTGAGCTTGTAGATCGGATATTTCCAGTGCACAACACCAGCGCACAACTAAGTATTACTCCGGCTTTAGTGTTAGGATTAAAATTGTCCAGAAGAAGGTACAAATTTAATTTATAAAAATGCTGTCCTAAAAGTTAGACGTAGATGTTAGAGGTCATTCCACAGCTTGGGAGCCAGGAGGGAGAATAGTATAGGACGCTTGGAGTGTTGGCCGTGTCACGCACGCACGCACGCACGCACGCACGCACGCACGCACGCACGCACGCACGCACGCACGCACGCACGCACGCACGCACGCACGCACGCACGCACGCACGCACGCACGCACGCACGCACGCACGCACGCACGCACGCACGCACGCACGCACGCACGCACGCACGCACGCACAACTAATTGAACAAACACACACGCGCGATCATGATGCATGTGTTATCATGCGATGCTGTAGATTACAGTACAATACCTGCTCCTGAAAATGGAGTGTGTGTGTGTATGCACGTGCGCGCACACATGTGCTTGTGTTGTGTTTTCGGCATTGAACATTGTAAACAAACATTACATTTCTATTTTGACTTTTAGTCTTTGTAAACAAAAATTGTAAACAATGATCAAAATACATCATGTACTATGACCAAAAAAGACCAATATGCCTAATACCTTTTTACTTAAACATTTTTGCATCTTGGGCTTGTAGATAAGCTATTTTTGTTTGGTTGAAAGTGGTTAAAAGAGCATGGACAATAGCGTGAAAATAATGACGGAAATTTGACGTTTCTGTTCATTTCTGCTCTCATTATACAGATGAATGGAAATTATTCTAACGATAATGCAAAATAATTGCAATTAGCTCAAATAAATGTGATCCGGCATTCATGTAATGATTGTGACAGGCCTAACTGCATGGTCATCATAGGTTAATTCAACAAAATGACTTTAAATTCAGAATTTATTCGCTAACCTCAAAATTGGGCACGTTGGACAATGTGTCCCTGTGGTTAACCCCATAGGCCTGACACATTGTGTAATGATAATAGCCCAGTAGTGGTTCTCAAAACTTTTAATTTCAAGGACCACGGGTCCATGTGGTTCCAGTTGTACACTCTCAGAGTACAGACCTGTAAGGGTCCATTTGTTACCCCATCAACTACCCCTGAGGGTCACTGGACCCCACTTTGAGAACCACTGAAATAGCCGATCTACACATTGTGAGCTTGTGGATCGGCTATTTTTGGTGCTTGACAGTGGTGCAAAACTATGTATAACTCCAATCCCAACCTCTAAAACCTAACCTCTAAATGCATAATCCAAACTCTAAAACCAAGCTGAATCTTTTCCTAATTGAAAGCCTAACTCCCCAAAAAATGTTTTTGACATAAAACAACAATTTGTTTTGTAGGAGTAGGAAAGAAGTCTATACTTGTGAGGACATTATTTTGTCCCTCACAACAGTACTCTGGGTCAGTACCAACAGTACTCACAAACAAGTACACACACACACACACACACGCGTGCGCACACACACTCGGGCACGCACACATGCACGCACGCGCACACACACACACACACACACACACACACACACACACACACACACACACACACACACACACACACACACACACACACACACACACACACACACACACACACACTTCCGAAGAACATTAGGGCATTTAGAACACGTCTCAAGCCTGTGCTGAAGAGAGCATGAATCAGTCTTAAAGGAGGACTGAAGAGGAGCATTATGGGGAAAACATGATTGGATTTTCTGACCTGAGGGACTCCCAAGGCTGACATTTGGTCTGTGTGTTGTGTGCTTACCTGTATCCAAATGTGTGTGTGTGTGTGTGTGTGTGTGTGTGTGTGTGTGTGTGTGTGTGTGTGTGTGTGTGTGTGTGTGTGTGTGTGTGTGTGTGTGTGTGTGTGTGTGTGTGTGTGTGTGTGTCTGTGTGTGTGTGTGTCTGTGCGTGCGTGTGTAGGGATATCGGCTGACCAAATTAGTCTCTGCGGTGCACTGAGACAAATTTTGTCTCCACCGAGACTAAATGACAGAAAAATAGCGTTGCTGTCGGGTGGTATGTCCAAAATCAGCGCTCAGAGGAGGGATGGCGGGCAGGGAGGCTGAAATGGTCACTGTACGTAATCCTACGGGCTGCGACGGCACCTAGCTGTCAGCAGGGAGTGTTGGGTGGGAGGAGTAGGACTAAGACTCTAAAAAGGGGTAAAAAGAAAACAATTAACTCTCTCAGTGCCAATGAAATAAAAAAAGATGTTCATACTGTGCCAGCATTTTGTATTTTTTTTAAGTCGAAAAAAAGTGCTTAGGAAGCGAGATACAGCCTTTTTCAGTTATAAGTTAAACAAGGAGTGAATGGAGCAGCAAATCTTTGGATCACGATGTCTTGGGTTCTGAACATTCTTTAAAAAAAAAAAAAAAAAAAAACTTGGGATTTTTCGTTCTGGCACTGAGGGCATTCAGAAAAAACTCGGGATAACTCGTGGCTTGGCACTGAGAGAGTTAATGAATAAAATCACTACTTCTTGTGTAACAATTTTTGTTAATCTTTATATCAAAAGTCCCTAAAATTTGATTTCCAACGCATACGTACTGCGTGATGACATAGATAGGCCTTTATTAATATAAATGAATCTTGATTTCATTCACCTGTTTTATTCCCATAGCTCACGTTCCTCCACTCACACCTGATTTTAATTAGGGAGACACAATTGGGCTGCTATGTTCTTTATCCAACTCAAGATGATGGCCAGACGGTGCATTACTTGTTTTTAAACTCCAACAGTACACTAAAACATGTATCTGAAAACATTGGAGGTGAGAAATAAGCAAACGCAGTAACTTATGCATGCTTCACACTGCCCCTCTCTTTCTCCCTCGGGCTGTGAAGACCAACAAATATGTATACAGCTCTCTAGGTAAATGCGATGCGAGAGTGCGGTCTAGCCAAAACCAACTCGGGACTCCTGAATCACTGCCCTCCACACTTTCCTATCTAGCGTCAGGGTCTTGAGCTCTACAGTGTTGTTAGCTAAGCTGTCACATCACAGTGCATCTACGTCGTAGGTGGTGCGCTTCTTGCCTTTCCTGGCTTTGCCCTGGGTTGGCTCCCATACTGTCAGTTTGCCACTAGTTCCGGGTGCCTGACGCAGTGCCCTGCCAGCCTCATCCATCTCTCTCTGACTTTGTCTGTGACCCGTGGTAGGTCCCCGTAGAGGACCACATTTCCGTCCATGTGACACCTAGTGCCATTCTTGTGTAGACTCCATCCAAGGCCCTTTCCTGTTGTGCTGTGAGGGTCCATGTCATGTTATATTTTTAGTCATTGTCATCTTTAGAGCAGTGGTTCTCAAAGTGGGTCCTTGAGGGGGTTCCTGGGGGTCATAACATGTCACATCGCTGCCTATTTTGAGCTTGTAGATCGGATATTTTCGAATTATTTTGATAAATCTTGAAAAAAAATAATGTTTTTGGACAATTATTAAACATTAATATTCTCTTATTGGGGGCCTTTGCAGAAAATATTTGCAGTTGAGGATCTGCAGCCAAATACAATTTGGGGGTCCTTCGCATCAAAATGTTTGAGAATAACTGCTTTGAATTTTCAACAGGCCTGTAAATGACAATCCAACTATAACAGACCCGGGTGAGTTGAAGTCAAAGCCCCATAACCCCGCCCAGCCCCCAGCCTGCAAGCTTATCATTGTGTACACACATGAAATCATATATTGCATCAAAGGATGTTGTCGTCGTTTGTTGCTGAATTGGGAACAAATTGAGGTTGTGTATTTTTTCATCTCATGTGTTTGTGTGTTCTCTAATTGAAGCCTGGGCGCCACACACACGCACGCACAGTCGCACACACACACACACTCAGAATATCTCTATGCAACAAAAGAAAGCAACCCCACCCGGCATAAATCGCTTTGTCAACCATGAGCATGGGAAGAAGACGCAGGTCAGGGGGTCAGTTTTTTTAATAGGTAAACACGTTACCGCCCGCATGCGACGCAGAGAGAGAGCGCGGAAGAATGTGAAGTTAAAGATGAAGAGAGAATTATGAAGTTATTGTGTCGACGGTGAGGAGGTGGAGATAAATGGCCAGGCATTGGGGATCGTTAAGGCGGGAGGAGGATGCTGGGAGGGCCGTGTTTGTTTCAAAGCACTGTCACGTCTTAATGGGGATTAACTGTTTACACCCTGGGTCTCTCTCTCTCTCTTTCTCTCTCTCTGTCTCTCTCTCTGTCTCTCTCTCTCTCTTGCTCTCTCACTCTCTCGTTCTCTCCCTCAATTCCCTGGCTGAATTTTGTGCTTGCCTCAGCATACAGTGTTGTTCAGAGAGAGAGAGAGAGAGAGGAGAGAGAGAGGAGAGAGAGAGAGAGAGAGAAGAGAGAGATAGAGAGAGAGACGAGAGAGAGAGAGAGAGAGAGAGAGAGAGAGAGAGATGAGAGAGAGAGAGAGAGAGAGAACATCGAGATGGGATAAGATGTAAAGACAGCCGAACAGAATGAGAGAAATAGTCCAAACCAGAGAAAGACAAAAAGCCAAAGAGAATCAATCAGAGAGAGAGAGAGAGAGAGAGAGAGAGAGAGAGAGAGAGAGAGAGAGAGAGTTTAATTTGCTGAGTGGATAGAGGAGACCTGATGAATTAATAATCAGCCCATACCTTGTAAAACTGGAGTCAAATTACAACCTTCCAGCATTAAATATGTAATCATTCAGTATACAGCCAATAAGCAATTACCATTCTCACCTTGGCTGTATATGAAACACCCCAGAGAATACACCACAGTGTCATTTTCACAGCTTTGTCAAAGTGCTTCATGTTATAGTACAGTACAATAACAAAGACAAAATGGTGATCAGTAATGACAATAACCACTTAAGCCCTATTTTATTCATTTTGTTTCTGTTGTAGATATTATTATTTTTTCTGCCTTTTATTGATTGTAAATAGTAGATAGACAGGAAATGAGAGAGATGGGGAGTGACACGCAGCAAAGGTCATCAGGCTCGGGACTCGAACCCGCGACACGCTGTCAGGCAGCGTTACAGCCTAGGTGCTCAGACCCCGCAAGGCCAGCGGTCCGGGCCCAGCCCCATTTTCTGATGGGGCGATGTGGCCAAAAACATTCATTTTGGTGTTGAGAAAGGAGACGGCTAACGATTCTTCTGGAGGATCCCAGTCAAAGTATATTGTCAGATGACAAGAAGGTCAGTTGGCTCTCATGCATTGAAGGAGTCATGAGCTCGGCCCTGGCCTCCCTAGGTTGGCAGAGGGAAGGTAGTGCCCAGGATTACATAGACAATTGGCACTGGGTGTAAAAAAATAGGGTTGCAAAATCGTGGGATAAAATAAAAAAATAAAAAATATTGTCTTTATCTCTTACATACAGACACACAGTAACACTACATACTCCCATACTATACTACCATGTGTGCAGTGATTGGTCCATTCATCATATGTACTGTAAACAACCTTGATTCAGACACAGTGCTAAGCTGAGAGCAAATGTATGTCCCCATAACTCACAGCCAGGCAGTACTGCAACGTACGTACGCACGCACGCACGCTATCACGCTATCACATTATCACACAACCACACAACCACAATCACTATCCTTATGGGGATGTAAAAAGCGATGTTGGATTAACCCCTTGAACCCCAGCATCCATATTCTGGGGGGGGAACATTAGCCAAAAAAGAATTGCAGATCTACAAGCTTGTACGATCGGCTATTTCTGGCGAAGAAATTTGCTGTAGACGGGAAGAATGGTCCAAGTACAGAGCCAACTCAGGTCCAGTTCATTAAGTCTAGAGGGTTAAAGTAACTTAGATGTTTACTGTACTGGCTCAACATAACCACATGAACCCTAGCGTCACTATTCTAGGCATGTCATAATGGGTGAGCATGAGTGAATAGGCCAACATTCTGCCAAAATATAGCCGACCTACAAGCTCAAAATCCGGCGAAGAAATTTGGTTAGGTATAGGGTTGGGGTATACATAACCCTAATCCCTTTTTATACTGAATCTAACCTAATGTTCTCAGCAATACAAAGACCCCTTCCCTCACAGGGACCACAAAAATGTCCCCTCAAGGTCAACTTTGATTGTTATCACTATCCTCATGAGGATTTTGTTAACACACACACACGCACTCGTGTGCACACACACACACACACACACACACACACACACACACACACACACACACACACACACACACACACACACACACACACACACACACACACAGTAATATAAATACACTTTCTCTTGCTCACACACACTATTGTCCTCTCACTAAACACTACGGAAAGACAGGCCTGCAAACAGACACACAACGCACCCTCCTCCTAACACGGGCTAATGATGTCAACCCGTGGCCCCCAGGGGCCCACAGATAAAGATAAGCCCCTTCATGTCTTCATCTGACATGGCTAATGTCTTGATAAATGCCAGCTGGTAATTAGAAAGGCATGTCTCCATTGTCCACCAGCTTCCCCTGGTAAACAACCAGAGAGAGAGAGAGAGAGAGAGAAAAAGAGAGAGAGAGTGAGAGAGAGAGAGAGAGAAAGAGCGAGAGAGGGAAAGAGGGAGAGAAGGAGAGAGAGCACATGAGGAGACAAAAAGAGACTGATGGAGAGAAAGGAAAAAAGACAGTAAAGAGCGGAGAGATGCTTTAAGTGATGAAAAGATAGATAGGTCCACCTGAAAATAAGAAATGTAGTGTGTGTGTGTTTGTGTGGGTGGGTGCTTTGTGTCGACTGGTGTAACAGATTGACGGATGGGGGCCACAGAAGGAGAAAGGGAGTGGAGGGTGAAAGAGGGCGGTGTAGAGGGCAGATCTATCACTCTAATGGGTCGGGCCTCCGTCATCCCTCCTCTGCAGGAGGACAGATCGGCCCGCTGACCCGCTAGCCGTTAGCGTTAGCGGGCCGATGACGGATGGGCCACGGGGACGAATGGCTGACAGGAGCACTGGCGCTAATTTAGCCCCAACGGGCCGACACCGGATCAGTGGACCCGTAGAGGACAGCGCTGGCTGCGGGAGTCACTCCGTCACAGCTGCCCCGCTGTGTTGAGACCTCATTTATAGTCCCGTAGTACACCGGTGTGGCCAGGGTTGGCAACCGTCCGTTGAAATACGGCATAGGCTCTATATGCACAGCAGCCATATTGGAAAGACATTGAGCCTCTTCCTTACTTCATTCACAGGTGTTACCCATGATTCCAATGAAGGCTCTGTTCCATTTAGTGTAGCACAGTGGATCTCAATCTTTTTGGGTGGTGTAGCCGCCCCTATAAGTGGGGTTGGGACACCTCATTAGTACACATTTGCTGTACTGTGATTGGCTCATTAGTACACCCCTAGCTGTACTGTGATTGGCTGACTCTATTGGCTGACTCTATTCAGCACTGTGATTGGCTAGCGAGACACATGATGACATTAATAACCTATAAATAGGACTATGCACTTAAAAAATTTTTTTTAAGTGAGCTTCCATCACTGTGATGACCACACCGCCCACTTCACACTGGGTGTGATTTTTTTAATTTCAAGGACCCCCATAACTCTGAGAGTGTACAAATGGAACATTTGTATACACTCCCAGAGTTACACACCCGTAAGGGTCCATTTGGAACCCCCTCAAGGAACCATAAGGGTCCATCCCCCACCCCCACACACTTTGAGACCCACTGGTGTAGCAGAGTGTTTCCAGTGAGCCAAACATGAACAATTTTTGCACCCTTGTTTGACCGGAATGGAAAACAACCTTAATTAGTAACACTGAAGGAAGTAAGGAAGAGGCCCAATTTCTTGCATGGAGCCTATTATCCCTTATTTGGAAACTAAACGACAGGACCCTTATTGAACCGTTTTGAACATTTCCACCTATAGTGTGATGCCCAAAACAGGGTTCAAGTGGTTTCAATGACTGCTGTTTGTGCTGACATAATCTACAGTTCATCAGAGGTGTGTGTCGGATGGGGAAGGGCTGCGTAACGGGATGTGTGCGAGACTTGTTGGGACCCAGGTGTTGACTTAATGAGATTACACAGCTGCTCATTGGCGGGGTCTCTGTGAAGGGGCTCGTTGTGTTAAGTGAGAAGTCATCTGAGGAATGCTAATAGACTGATCATCCTGCTCACAAAACACCTCACATTTCATTTCATCTCATATTCATCACTTGCACTGGTGGAAGAAGTAGGCTACTCAGATGTATTAGTTAAAGTCATGCTCTAATTACATTTTGATGCCAATACTGTGTATTTTTACTGAAGTATTCCTACAGTATATAGTATGAGTATTCCTACATTGTGGTATTACTACGTACTTGTATTAAGTTGCAACTTTTGTATTTTTTTTCTTTTTTTCAATTGAACAAACGTTTTTTTGGGGGTTAGGGTTAGGTTTAGTTAGTTTTTTTTTTTAATAACCATTTTTGACAACTTCTCTAAACACGATTTTCAGTGTGTGCTCCAACACTTGTGCCAAAATGATGTACTTATTTATAATATATAATTTATAATATTTTTTGTTAATACATACCATTTCTGACAACGTTATTGTTTCTTTCCAGAATGTCCGCTAGGCCACTGCAGCATTCATTTTGCAGCGGTACTTCCGTGGTTTTGTTTCAAGCTGAGTTCTGGGAATTGCAGTTCCAACTGACCATAGACAGACCATAAACAGACCATAATGACAATGACCATAAACAGACCATAATGACAATTACCACAGACAATGTCATCGGTATAGGCACATTTTCAAACCATCCACTGTCCACCTCTGAGACACACAGCATGTAGACAGAAATGACATCATCACATAGCATTAATGAGGACTCATATGGGAGGATAAAAAAGGCACAGTGTTCGTTTAACTTTACCGCCAACATGGCCGCTGTCAAAATGGTCCACACAATACGAGTGATTTTATATTTGGGAAACATACTTGTTAGAGACTGTAAGACATGGGTCTTCGACGGTCCATAAAGAACTAAACTTAACTAAAGGTGATATGTTTAGGAATATGGTTAGGTTTAGGCATAGTTTTACTAAGGTTATGTTTAGGAATGTGTGTGTGTGTGTGTGTGTGTGTGTGTGTGTGTGTGTGTGTGTGTGTGTGTGTGTGTGTGTGTGTGTGTGTGTGTGTGTGTGTGTGTGTGTGTGTGTGTGTGTGTTTGCTTGCAGAAGGTGAAGCTTCCAGTTCTGTGTTGTCTTTTCTTAGCCAGGTTCTCTTATGCAAAGTTATAAAAGTGTGCAATATGATGACGGCTTAGTGTGTTTGAGGCGTCCAGACCATTGGAGCTGCTGCTACAGAGCCATGTGACCCTGAAAATGCAGACTTTGTCACATGTAATGTCACTCACAGCATCAAATCAGCTAAAGACTTTAGCTCTATTCAATGTTCAACTGGGTCTCAACGTCATGTCCGGAGACCACCAGGGGGTCAAAATGGACCCTTACAGGTCTGCAAACTCTTGAGTGTGTACAAATGGAACCAATACATGTACACAGCGTTCTCGCAATAAAATGAGAAACTGAGCCACTGTCTTGCAGTATTTATTTTGGAGTGCCGCTTTTTCCACTTAGTTGGTTTTTGATTTGATTTATATACATAGCTGAGCCCCCACTGCCTAAACTAAGAAGGCATCCAGAGGAAGCGCACCAGTTTTTCTTTCTTAATACATGTACACTCTCAGAGTTAAATTATCACTGAGGATTTTACAGTGAATTTGGGAGCTCAAAGAAAGAAAAAAAACAGTTACAGACCTGTAAGTGTTTTTGGACCTCCTGGTGGGTGCCAGACCAGACATTGAGCTAAATGGTCAGTTTTAGGCATGCATGTGTATGATGTCACACCAGAGCTGTGGTCAGCCTTATATAAAGGTGTGCATGGTGTTTACATGGCACACTAGTGTTGTAGGGAGAGTGATAGGGACAGATTCAGACAGATAGACAGAAAGAAAGACATGCTGCGCTGGACAGTGACCAAGGTAAACGGAGGTCCAGAGAGAGGTGGTCATGCTGCTGTTAGAGCGAAGTACAAGGTGTACACCTTTGGAGGGTGGTACACATACAGCATGGATCAGATGGATGTGCATGTATTCAACACAGTGTCTTTGAGCTGGATGAGACTGGCACCAGTGAGAACTGGACAAGGACAACGTCCCCTTGAGGTTCCCTCCACGCGTTACGGCTTCACAGCTGTGCTTGTAAGAGACATCATCTACATCTGGGGTGGGGTTAATTACGGCAGGAGGTACTTCTACAATGTGCTTTACGCGTTTGATATTGACATCCACAGATGGTTCATGCCCAAGGTTTCTGGGACTGTTCCGCCAGCGAGGGACCAGCACTCAGCCTGTGTCTTGCGGAAGGTCATGTATATCTATGGAGGATGCAACTGGACCCAATCCACTAATGACATCTACAAGTTGGACACCGCCACAATGGCCTGGTCTTCAATTAAAGCCAAAGGCACACTGCCACCTGCTTCATCAAGTCACTCTGCCACCATCATCGGGACAAAGATGTTTGTATTTGGGGGCGTAGGGAACAACACTGGTGTGTTTGACACAGAGAGCAACAGCTGGCTGAGCACGCCTTCTGCACAGCTTCTCCCAGAAGGAAGCAGTGATCATTCAGCCTTTACCTACCATGGAGAGCTGTACATATTTGGTGGCCAAAGCGTGATTAAGAAGTTCAGTGATCTGTGGAAATTCAATCCAGGGACCTTCTCCTGGAAGATGGTCGAGCCCAAGGGGAAAGGCCCGTGTTCAGGGACGTCCAGCATGTGCTGTTGCATGGTGGGAGATTGCATCATCGTCTTTGGAGGATCCAGACCCACACGCAAAACAGGCGAGGTGGTGTCTGACATGTACATCTTAGATTTGAGTCCTAGTCTGAAGACGTTATGCAAGCTAGCAGTTACTCAGTACGGTCTGGAGGAGTCTGGACTCCCACACAACATCAGATGGGAACTAGCAGCCATTGCTACCAACAGCAACAGGAAAACGAAATAGATGACAATGCAGAGAACGTGTTTGGGACAAATGGAACAGAGAAAAGACAACGATTATTTTGTGGACTGTTTTTGTGGACTGCTGGACCATGATCATCATCAAATTATAGTACCTCCACAATTAGTTTTGAAATATTTTGAACTTTGATTTTATATTTGAAGTCAAGGGACTCTGTTTGGGCTGAAACCTTCCCCAAACTCGGAGCCATAGGCCATTATGTCGAGGCTCAAAGTCTCTTTATTTGTACAGAAGAGTACAATTATTTTGTTCTGGCATTGTCATAGATGACAGACTGGCCAACATGGAGTGAGTCTGAGATCCACATCGGAGCTACACCATTTCATGTCCATGTGATTTGACTTTTTCATGTGGACCTGTAAAGCCCTTTGATACTGGGGCAGAGGCTAATGGCTATATGTGCACATATTGTGTATGGCATATGCAGAGCCGGATTAAGACCGTTTAGACTCCAGGGCTTTAATCAGGCTCAAGGTCCCCTAGAAGACATACAGTATGATGATGTTTCAGCACCATAGACAGCGCCTTTACTTTATAGAGAGTCCATCTGCATAGGTCACTGTTTCCCTAGTCTCGTGTAGCCAGACAACTATTCCACAATCTCCGAATGCTATAGAGTCTGGAACTACACCTCCCGAAATCCGAGAGAGGAAACTGATACTTCCGTTCACGAAAATATATTTTAAAATCAAATTTACATTCATTATTTTTGTTTCCATTTCTGCTAAAGACGAAACGGAAGTGGGGAGGAGGCTTCACATCCGGTTTATATTTTAATCAAGATCAGAGCTTCCGAGTCCCAGACTGTATGACCGGAAACATTTGAAAATCGTGGGAGGCACAGTCTGGCCACGCGAGACTACTGTTTCCCAAACATATATGTTCCCCTTTTTTTCCCTAAACAAATGTATTTTAATACATATTCCTATTCAAGGCTACCAGATTATGCTTTATACTTTTAAATATAATTTATTTCAACTTTGAAACACTTTGAAAGCACTATAAAGCAAGTGTGGGGCCGCCAAAAACATTTAATGTGAGAATCAGTGGTCTACCATAACCACCTAGTCTCAAAGAGTCTCTAAAAGAGAAAGTGAATGGTGTTCGAATCGGGCTCAAACCATGCCCCAATATGGAGGCATACGTCATAGATATGTCATAGACATCTGGTGTTATTGACCAGTGGTGGACAACTACTGTACGTAAGATCTGTACTTTACTTCAGTATTTGTATTTTTTGATACTAGTGACTTTAAATCTGCTACATTTCAAAGACTGCACTTTTGACTCCACTACATTTCTAGGAAAGGGAAAAATTACATTATGAATGAACCACTTTAAGACCTATATTTCAAATATAGTGAAGATGGCTGATCTACAAGCTCAGATCCGATGCAAGGAGAGCTTATAGATCTGCTAGTTTCACTCACTGTATGAGAGTGAATCTTTGAATTTTGGGGGGAAATGTCTCGATTTCAGTAATGCTTTCATATTAAAAAGAAAATGTACTTTGTAATTTGTACTTTTAAATACTTATTTTTAAAAGCATGTACTTTTGAATGCTTGGATATTTTTGATTGGATATTCATGTACTTTCATTCAAGTACAAATTTAGCAGAAAAACGTTCACTTGTAGTTGAGTAATATTTAACCAGGAGTATCTGTACTCAAGTACTGGGGTTGAGTACTTCATGAAGCCACGCCGTTATTAGACCCATGTCTAGTTTAATCTATAAAAAAAAAAAAGTCAAGTAAAAAATCTATTACTTATTAAATAGGCTCCTGGGGTCAGCGAAAACGAGCTTTGCGTTGACATTCACTAGTGGCAGAAATTCTAAAGCCACATTTATGCACCGTCGCATGGCGGTGTCGCACGTCGAAAATGGCCAACCTACAAGCTAAGCGTCGCACCAGCAGGCGGTCTTCAAGAGACACCTTGAGATGGAGTGCTAGGTACGTCAATCCACAAGGCCTAACAAATTGACAGACGAACAAACAAAAGGCACGTGGCAGGCTCGACAGGAGCAAACAATCAGCTTTTGTTGCGGCATGGCGCTCACAAGGAGAGCTGGGATTGATTTCGGGAAGGTGGCGTGTGATGGTTCCGCGCGACCTTTCCTCTCCACTTCTCTGCT
>NC_137618.1:29664853-29694853 GCF_963280865.1 Gymnoscopelus braueri
CTCTCATTATTCTCCGATACATAGAACACAAACCAGTGGTTTTCCACGTGAGGGCTGCAGCCTCCCCTGGGGGCATTTACCCAATGTCCATACATTTACCGCATGTATGTATTATTTTGTAAACAATGATGCATACAAATATCATGAACTGGTCCGCATTGATCTACTATTGGCATCTTTTGTTTAATGGAACTGTTATTGTTGTTCGGATGATGGGAGAGAGGGAGGGATGCAGTAATGATAGTCTTGACCTCAGTGGTCCCAGTATGTTCAGTTCAGACTCAGCAGAAAACACTGTCTGCAAACGTTGGCTGCTTATTTATAACTGAATCTTGTGCTTTTTTTTGGTTTGTTTTTTTGTTTACATAAAACATAATGATAGATGGGAGATAAGCAGTACCAATACTGTGTCTTTTACACTGTTTATTTCCTGTGAAAGCGTGAGTGTAACGCCACTAAACAATACACTGTGTGGAACAGAAACAAACACACACACGCACACACACGCTAACACACACGCACACAAATGCACATGCATGAAGTAGGTGCACATTCAGAAAGACACACAGACAGTAAACACTATAACTTGTGCTGACACGCGCGCGCGTGTGTGTGCGTGTGTGTGTGTGTGTGTGTGTGTGTGTGTGTGTGTGTGTTTGTGTTCTGTGTGTAGAGGTGAGGAGATAATTTAGCACTAAGGTAGAAATGGTCTGTCTAGTGGAGGTATAAAGAAGACAGGATTCGTTGAATTATTGAAAACGGGAGGCATTTTAAAGAACAGAACAGCCTCTGTAGATAAATGTCACCTTATACGCCACATGGGGTTTATCACACAGCGCTTCACGTGCATCCCGACGGACGCGTGCACATGCATACACATTCACACACACACACCAACTCAAACAAAACACAAACTGCACCTGCATATCGTCGCTATCGGACAGAAACCTTGTATCTCCACATTTTATATGTAATACTTCAGTGTATGACAGTGTAGTGCAAAAGCAGCCAAAAATAGCTGAACTAAAAGCACACCAGAGCTTGTGGATCTGCTAGTTTTGAAATGTTGGAAAATGTTCACCTACAATGACATACCAGATTGAAAGAGCAACACAAAAATAAACTACTGCACATTGGACTCCACAGGTTATGTTTTCCCCATTTCAAGTAATGGTTGAAATATACAAGCTTTCCGCCTGACAGTCAGCAATGATTATGTATACACCAAACATTCTCACACACACACACACACACACACACACACACACACACACACACACACACACACACACACACACACACACACACACACACACACACATCAGCATAGATATAAGCTGCGTCAGTAATTGATTGTCCATTATGCACTCAGGTCTAGATGACTCTGTTGTTCCAATCAAAAGGTTGGATAATTAAGTTCATTCATCCAGGGAAAATGGCTAGACGCGGTCGTAGCCCCCCGTTCCTCCACAAGATCCCCTCATTACAGCTCTATAGCCCTTTGTTATCGTCGATGCAGGGCGTAAACCTTGTATGTCCAAAACGGTAACTTTTCAGGAAATGGAAAAAGGAACCTGTGTTCTAAACGATCAAATGTAGTTATAATTTATGTCACAAGCTCCTCTTAATACTTTTAATTGGTTAAATATGTATAAAAACCCACAGACACAGTTAGCCACTTAAACTTTCACTCCAAACTAAAATAGCAGATCTACAAGGTCACAACGCGTCTCATCGCAAAGCTTTGTGAGCTTGTAGATCGACCAAATTTGACACTTTTGTGTGACACCGTAGTATGATGAAGTATGTCATTCATTTACAAAAAAAAATAAGAAAACGTTGAAATATGGAGATACAAGGTTTCTGCCCGACAGCGACGTTATGTTAGCTCACTGGAAAGGCTAACAGGTTGAGCACTTCCTATTACGTTCCAATCAACAGAAAATGCTTCAACACTCTGTACTCAAGTTGAAGTCAAACTTTATTTGCACAGTGTTGGAATAATCCAATGTTTTTCCATGGGAAATGCTCACATAGAAGCATACAAAATACATAATCCATACACAGGGGGAAAGTCAAGTGTACTGCACAGGAAATGCATACACTTGCAACTGTATAGTTTTTTTTACACAAATATAAGAGCACTTTTCTGCAAATGTAGAGGTTACTGGGCAAGGAATGCTGGACGATAGACATACAGACAGACTGACGGACGGACGGACGGACGGACGGACGGACGGACGGACGGACGGACGGACGGCAGGCAGGCAGGCAGGCAGGCAGGCAGGCAGGCAGGCAGGCAGGCAGGCAGGCAGGCAGGCAGGCAGGCAGGCAGGCAGGCAGGCAGACAGATAGACAGACACACAGACACACAGACACACAGACACACCAAACACTCACCAAAATCTCTTTGCCAGAAAAAGCCAATCTACAAGCTCACAGTGAATTGTGAGCTTGTAGATCTGCTATTTTGCTCTGTGTTCCCTAGCTCCCAGAATAGGGACGGTACGCTAGGGTTCATGTGGTTAACCTCCATTAATATGTATAATTGCTACATAGTTTGCATGTATCCTTCAGAATGTATTCTGTATAGCACATTGAGACTTTGCCCCGCCAATGAAATGTGCTGTGCAAATAAAGTTAGACTTGACTCGACTACAGGCTGGTAAAAAAAAACACGTCTCTGCATAATTGTGGAGAGAATGTAGATCGTCTAGCATTCCCAGCAACAGGAACCCAAATTAGAAACGGGGTCAACGGTATATTGAAATGTTTCCTGGCATTGAGGCGTTCCGGGACAGCTACAGCATGCCACTCAGAACGATCCAAGAAGTCTGTTCCCTGGACCGCTAACACAGTAAAAATCCTCAGTGTTCATTTCATGTTGCAGTTCCAGAACTTGTTTCAACATATAAAATGTAATTGTAACCAATCAGTATGGTAGAGTGGGTAATACAATATTAACCAGCACATCTGCAGTGGTTGGAGGTGGTCTCCCTATACTCTTCCAGACCCTGGAGTCAGGTAGGGCACCTTTTAGTTGACAAGTAGCCCTACCTGAAGCTAATAAGCCTAATACTTCCCGTGGCTGGGCCTTCCCACAGAGGAAGACTCGGGTTTGAATCTGAATGTTAAAGTTGCAATTACCTCTCTCCGTTGGGAGAGGACAGAAAAGAAGACAGCCCTGCCTGAAGCTCATCAGCGCAAAATATCTCCCCCTGGCCATGCAGGGATTCCCTCTTAAATGAGTGGTACGGGAGACCCTGTGTTCAAATCCCAGGTAAAAATGTAACCAAATGAATCCGGGTACATTTGGTTACACTTGTACACTCTCAGAGTACATTTGTACACTCTCAGAGTACATTTGTACACTCTCAGAGTACACTTGTACACTCTTAGAGTACATTTGTACACTCTCAGAGTACATTTGTACACTCTCAGAGTTAAAAAGCGTAAAAATTACTACTGAAGAGTCAAATAATGACTCTTGGTGGTAAATATCACTCAAACTTGTGGCTGCGTTGGTGGCAGAACACGATTTGATCTTCTAGTGTCTGTGTGGCCTCATACCGTCTCTATTATCATACAGATAATGGAATGCAGCTTTTTTTTCTCCTGTTCATCCAATGTAGAGAAGAGAAAAACGAATAGAAAACAAAGATGTTGTTTTCACTTGAGATGAGATGTGGGTCACGTCTGACTCAACCCTCTCCAGAAACCTCATCACAACCGAAGAAATCAGCACAAAGGCACCACAGACCAGCCCTCTCAGACGAGAGGGTATTTCAGTTTTTTTTGTGTTAATTGTGTCTGGAAATATGACTACTTGACTGAAATACCCGAATACTGCACGCAGCAGGGGGGGAAGGAGGTTAGGATGGAGATGACGGGTGGATGGGGAGTTGGGGAGGTTAGAGGGGATTGCGGGTGTACCACCTAATTCTCTCTCTCCCTTTCATCTTTCTCTCTCCTTATATCCCCAACCCTGCCTTGTTTGGGTTAATCTGCACAGGACACCCACTGGTGGTGCTGCTGTGTGTGTGTGTGTGTGTGTGTGTGTGTGTGTGTGTGTGTGTGTGTGTGTGTGTGTGTACGGGGGGGGGGTACGTTTGGGTTGGAGAGACCCCGCTAGGGCCCCATGGCGACCGGAGCACGCACACATGCGAACACACACACACACACACAAACACGCGCACCACCAACCCCCGTAGCCTCGCTGCCCTTGGAAGACGGATCCCCGCTCGCTTCCCAAGTGGTCCCAAAAATACGTCCCCCCAGCGCGCTTCCTGCGCATAATTGTCCCCAGCTGTACGGTTTGGGGATAAATAGGGCCGTGGGGACCGGAGGATTTGTAACTTTGGGGTGAGAGTGAGAAGGGGGAGGGGGGAAATTGGTAGCAGGCCGCAGAAATTAGCATTCTTTTGGCTTAAGAGGACATTAAAGATTAAACCGATGTGAAGTCCCCTAAGTGTCGGGGGGTCCGGTCAAGGGGTGGGTGGGTGGGGGAGGCAGAGAGGTGTGGAGGGTGAGGGGAGGACAGAGAGCAGGGAGCTTCAGAGAGCTTCTGGAGGTCTTTGTTTGGGTTTGAGACAGCTGGGTGCGCTGGAATACCTCCTGCAGAGAGAGATGGTGGGTGTATGGATAATTGATGCTTGTTTAGATGGTTCTGTCTGCTCGCCTGGCTTCCTCTCATCAGCTTTCATGTCTCTGTTTCACACACACACACGCACACGCACACACACACACACACACACACACACACACACACACACACACACACACCGCTGTGCTTTCAACATCTGGAGTGAACTGAGCTCCTGAACTTCTGGGTAGTGAGTATAGCATTTTTCTTATTTAGCAAGTTGCTAGCAGTTGTACTTTAAGTGCTTTGCTACTAGTGCTGTATTATTAGTTTGTGTTAGTCTGTAGTTTATATTTGTATTTGTGCTTTAAGCAGTAGCCCATTGATACTCTGTGTCTGTCTCACAGAGCACTTGAAGTAGTCTCAGGTAGAATAGGCAAATTGATTGACCTGTTAAAGTGGCTGGGAGGGCCAACACAGCTCAAAGGGATAAAAGGCAGGCTGCTAGTGTTATTCCTTCAGTGTGCTTTCAACATCTGGAGTGAACTGAGCTCCTGAACTTCTGGGTAGTGAGTATAGCATTTTTCTTATTTAGCAAGTTGCTAGCAGTTGTACTTTAAGTGCTTTGCTACTAGTGCTGTATTATTAGTTTGTGTTAGTCTGTAGTTTATATTTGTATTTGTGCTTTAAGCAGTAGCCCATTGATACTCTGTGTCTGTCTCACAGAGCACTTGAAGTAGTCTCAGGTAGAATAGGCAAATTGATTGACCTGTTAAAGTGGCTGGGAGGGCCAGCACTCCCCGGCAGACAATTAGCAATCAATTGAAGTGGTTTAAACCAGCTCTGAAAGCGTCAGCTTTCAAAGCGGCTTTCAAAGCGGCTAGTGAACGAAGGCTAGGCGAACAAAGGCAACAGGCGACTTTGTCAAAGCCCGACTTCGTCCATGAACGAGAAGCAGTATCGTTGATTAGTGCCATATATAGTAGTGCAATAGATGTAGTAGTGTAGAATGTGTATAGGAAGCGTTAGACGGAGCCCAGCGGTCCACAACATGCAGACAAATAACTTTGTTTGGCAACGGACAACCTCACCTGATAAGTACGAACCCCAGCAGAGCCCTGGAGAAACAAGAATGGATTATTTGTCCCGTTTAACGTCTGTGTTTGCTCCAGGACCCACGTTCTCATACAGAACACCACTGCAAGAGGAAATCTGGCCGATGACGCCACAGGGGTTTCCCCACCAACATCATCAACGAGAGGATTTCCTCATGCGCAACATGGACTCGAGACAAACGCAAGGTTTTTCTCAGAGGGAAGCACAGGAATACGGTGATTTTTCCACTGTTTTTCCTATCTCCTGGCACCGCATGGACCGCATGGTCCCTGTTTTTCCAACGGGCACTGGAGGTCAACTACAAGGTTTTCCTCTGTGGGATCGGTGTGGAAACAGAGATTATTTTCTCCCTGAGTTTCCCATTTCCCCCAAAAGTCCATCCCCTCCCCTATCCCCCTCCCCCACTGCCCTGCTGCAAACACAAAGCCCCCACCCCACTCCCCCGATCACACCTCCACCTGCCCCACCCACCTTTGAAGCTACAGGGACAAAACAGCTTAAGGAACCTGACTTTTTCCAGACTGAACAGATGGACACGATTTTCTCCAAAAAAGGACTACACATCATCCACCTAAATGTGAATAGCCTCAAAAACCCCACAAAGATGTCTGAAATAAGATCCATGTTTGGAAATGGCAAGGTAGGGGTTCTCTCTTTTTCAGAGACAAAACTGGATGACACAGTAGACGATTCTGAAATTGAGATTATAGGCTACAATGTCATTAGGAAAGACAGAACTCTTTGTGGAGGAGGGGTATGCATTTATGTGAGATCTGACATCATTTTCAATGTGTACCCAAAATTGGAGAACAACTCCACGGAATCGGTCTGGATAAAAATCACCTATCCTCACGCTAAACCCCTGATAATTGGCGCAATCTACAGGCCCCCAGGTCAAAATGAGTTTTATGATTTATTAGAGGAGCACATGGCAATCATTGGAAATTCGGAATTGATTTTGATTGGCGACTACAATACGGATGTACTCCGGAAAGACGCTGCCATATTTAAATCCTTCAAAAAATTCTGTGACATGCATAGCCTCACCCAAATGATAAAAAATATCACAAGGGTAGGCCCCACTTCTCAGACCATCATTGACCTCATTTTGACATCAGACCAGTCGAGGATTCCTTTAAGTGGAGTCATTGAGTGCAGTCTAAGCGACCATAACATCATTTTCTGCACGCGTAAGCTTCACAGATCTGTAGTTGATTGTCATAGCACGATCAGCTGCAGAGCTGTGAAAACTTACTCATCAGAAGCTCTCACAACAGCTCTTGAGAAAGTGGATTGGTCAAATGTACTCGGTGGCTCCTCGGCTGAGGAGTCTTGGACTGGTTTCAAAACTGCTTTTGTGTCTGTTATTGATAGCCTAGCGCCCAAGAAGGTGGTGAGAGTCAGAGCCCGTACACAACCCTGGATGAATGGAGACATCCTAAATGCAATCAAACTCAGAAACAAAATGTACTCTGAGTTCAGGAAATGCAAAGATGTGCAACTACTTGAAAGATGCAGAAATCAACGAAATGTAGTAAACAAATTGGTCAAAACTGCCAAAAAGAATTTCTTAAATGAAAGTATTGAGGCAAACAAAAGCCACCCACAAAAGCTGTGGGAAGCGCTACAGAAATTGGGCTGCAACAACAAAATTCAAACCAAAGCTACAAACATCTGCATTATTTCAAGTGGCGTGCTCATTACCGACAAGCAAGCGGTAGCAAACTGTTTTAACAGCTTTTTTACCACCATTGCAACCCAGTTGGTAAGCAAACTTCCTCAGCATTCAGGTTTGTACGGCTCTGACCACATCCATGCTCACTATGTTAAACTAGGGGCTAAAAAAGACTCCTTTTCATTCAAACCAGTAAATGCTGATGATGTGCAGAAAAAACTACTCGCCCTCCAGCCAAACAAGGCCACCGGCCTTGACAATATCCCCACCAGATTCCTCAGAGACGCAGCTACTGCTATTGCCCCCATAGTAGCCCAAATCACAAACCTATCCATCAGCCAGTGTCACGTCCCACAGGATTTCAAGTTGGCAAGAGTAATCCCTCTGCATAAAAAAGGAAGCAAATTAGAACCTGGCAACTATAGGCCTGTTTCCATCCTTTGTTCCATCTCAAAGGTTGTAGAGCGATTAATTCAAGAACAAATCAACAGCTACCTCAGCGAGCATAAACTGTTGTTTGAATTCCAATCGGGCTTCAGAACCTCCCATTCCACTGACACATGCCTACTGTATCTGACCGACTACATCAAACGTGAGGTAGACGCGGGCAAATACTGCGGCATGGTCATGTTGGACCTCCAAAAAGCGTTCGACACTGTAAACCACTCAATTTTACTTGATAAGCTGAGGGCGATTGGTTTTGACTGCACATCACTAAACTGGATGAGATCTTACCTGGAGGGAAGAGAACAAGTGGTTGACATCAACGGAACCATGTCCTCATCCCTCCCGGTGAGCTGTGGGGTTCCTCAGGGCAGCATTCTAGGGCCGTTACTGTTTCTTCTATACATTAACGACATGAGTGCTGCCTGTAACTGCAAATTGTTCCTGTTTGCTGATGACTCGGCACTCCTGATCTCGGGAGAGGACAAGTTGCAAGTTGAGGAGGCGCTCAGCTCCGAACTCTCAAAAATCCGTACTTGGCTTACCGATAACAAACTGTCACTACACCTTGGGAAAACTGAATCCATTCTCTTTGGGACCAAACATTCCCTCAGACAGATGGATGTAAATGATTTCAAGGTCAAAGTCGATGACACAATTATCTCTAGCAAAGAAGAGATTACCTATTTGGGTTGTGTACTTGACAAATACCTGACAGGTGATAGCATGGCTACAAAGGTGGTCAAAAGAGTAAACCAGAGAACCAAATTTATGGGCAGAGTTTCCTCTTTTGTCAACCCTCAGGCCCTCAGGACCCTCTCTGGGGCCCTGATTCAACCACTTTTTGACTATGCTTGCACCTCCTGGTACTCCAACACCTCAGTGTCACTGAAGACTAAGCTTCAAACCTCCCAAAACAAACTGATTCGGCTACTCCTCGGATTGGGGCCCATGACCCACCTTTCTCCCACCCATTTTGCCAGCCTAGGCTGGCTCAGGGTGGAAGACAGGGTTAAACAACTAAAAATGGGACTGGCCTTCAAAATTGTAAATGCAAATTTGCCCGATATGCCCCCAATTCCCGCATATCTGAGTAAATACCTCCAAAAGGTTAGCGACACCCACAGTCACAATACCAGAGGGAGCGTTAACAACAATTTGGTACCACCCACCCATAAATCAAACATGGGCAAATTCTCCTTCTACAGCACTGCCACCCAGGATTGGAATAGTCTAACTCCATCCCTCAAAAAATGCAGTTCGCTGGGCTCATTTAAAAGAGCCTTAAAAAATCACCTTTCAGGAGGCCAAAGGTGGAGGTAGTACCATTTTCCCGTTAGACAGCAGACCCCCCCCCCCTGTTCTTGTACATATTTTTTTTCCCCTCTTTTTTATTTTTTTTGTTGTACATAGTGTTATATATTGTTTTTGGCTGTTTATTTTGTAATGATATTTGAACTGTGGTGCCACTATATATGCCTATGAATTAAATACCAAGGCCCTCATTGGAAACAAGTCCGCAAGGACTTTTATGAACGGACCTGTTAGACAAAGTATTTTAAATGTAACTGTGCTGTTTTACATTTTTTGCCTAATAAAATATTCAATCAAAAAAAAAAAACACACACACACACACACACCAAACACAAGCCTCATACACAAATGCAAACACATGAATGCTTAGTGAAGTGAAAATACTGAAAGGCATTGAATGACATATCTAGAAATACAATAGCATGCACTCATGCATTCACACGTATACTCACACACACCCATGCTACGGTGAACACACACACGCACGCACCTACACGCACACATTTGAACACCAGTTGATCTTTTGAATGAGCTTGTTGTGTCTTTACTGTGTTAGTTGTAATTGCAGCAATGCAACCATAATACATTATTTTATAATGTCACCGACTGTAAACACACCAAGCAGTATATATAAACATCTCCATGCACTTTTCTATTAGTGAAAAACTCATCTAACATGGAGCACGTCTGCTCCAAACATCCTCCCCAGAGTTAAATGAGTTAGGCTTTGTTCAAAGTGCAGGCAAATCCGATTTGTCCCTCATATCTGATCTTTAGGACTGACTGTCCACACTTTTATTTGCAAGTGATCAGATTTGTGCATTCAGACATCGTCGGCCCATCTGCTTTTGTTGCTGTGGTAACAACACAGGCGTGAGTTAACTTGTGCTGTGAGTTAACTTTCGCTCGCCGAAGATACCTGATCTACAAGCTCACAATGCGATGTGTTGTGATCGGCTATTTCCGGCAAGCAATGCCATCGTACAACGAAGTATAAATCGACCACATCTTTAGAAACAGGAGTATGGTTTCCATATTTTCTCTGTTTATTTTTTGGCTGTTCAGACTTGATAAACATAATCTGATTCCAATCTGAACAGGCCAAAAGTCTGATTTTGGGTCTCAGTGTGAACATAGCCTTACATGTCTACTGTACAACTGTACAAACAGACGTGGGCTTTGTATCCTCCGTAATCATGCAGTCACTTCAGGAAGTGTGCAGGTGAACCCATACTCTACTCCCCCCCCCCACACACACACACACACACACACACACACACACACACACACAGGAGATCAGACTACCACACCCTGCATGAGATCAATTACGGGGTCATGCATCGGTGATTGCCGCTCCGCCCAATCAACACCAGGATTACCTACCCATAATCCTTCGGTGTTGAAGTGGCGATAGGCCCAGGCTCCTCCCAGCAGGGGAGGGATATGGAAGCGACCCCAGGCCGGCACGCTGCCTGGCTGACAGCCAGGTGTCTGGAAGGTGTCTGCTCCCTGCTGAGAGCACCGGGACGCTCCCTCATCGATATTGATGAGCAACTCCAAATTAGTGTGCCTCTACAGAGCAGAGGAGGTGTGTGTGTGTGTGTGTGTGTGTGTGTGTGTGTGTGTGTGTGTGTGTGTGTGTGTGTGTGTGTGTGTGTGTGTGTGTGTGTGTGTGTGTGTGTGTGTGTGTGTGTGTGTGTGTGTGTGTGTGTGTGTGTGTGTGTGTGTGTGTGTGCGCGTGTGCGTGCGTGTGTGCCTGTACGCACGTGAGAATGTGGGGGCAGCATTTGTGTGATGCGTGTCTTTATGGTTGTGTGTGTGTGTGTGCCCTTCTATCATTAAAATGGTATGCATCGGTGTGTGTGAGTATGCACGCGCATAACATTTGTGTATATGTGCGTCTTTATTATTGCATGTGTGCACACATGCACGCTTATTTCTTCATTAATAGGGTGCGCACATATGCATGTGTGCGTGCGTAAGTGTATGTGTGTGCGTGTACTCCATCCTTGCCAGCCACACACATCAGATACGGGGAAGCAGCATTTGTTTTGTTTAGCCTCTGAGGCTGCCTGGGTTTCTGTGGTTTGTCCCCAGAGTTGATGGTTCTGGTGATAAACACGTCCCAGCCAGGCTGCTGCTGCATCACTTCCACTGCAGCTCCAAACACTCAGCACACATCAGGAGCCAGTTTGAATGGTTCTTAAGGTGCATCAACAACACGTCATGCTATAAAATGTACCGGGGCAAAAAAATTATCGGACCTTTGCCTTGAGTCTGATTTAGAACAGGATGGCATTTTGGGTCTAGGATAGTGGTTTTCAAAGAGGGGGACGTGATGCCAGGGTTGGTGGGTTGGGGCATTGGCTCGGGGGGGTCAATTGGGAAAGAGAAGAAAAAGAAAAAAGACAATGGCATATACTTTATATGATGAGGATTCAAATCTGCAAGCTCAAAACGCTTCCCATCGCGATGCGTTTTGAGCTTGTAGATCAGCTATTTTTGCTACTTTTGTGTGACACTCGTTCATTTATGGGAAACAAAACATAAAAGTAAAAAAATGGAGATAAGAGCTTTCTGCCCGACAGCAACGCCACATTTTCGTTAACTTTTCGTTTACAAAGCCATTTCTCAACAGGGGGGACCGCAGCCAGAGGCTACAGCTATTTATGGGGGTCCTTGTCATGGAAAAGTTTGGTATCCCTTCGTCTAGGAGCACAACCATGCTGTTTCCAATTGTCAGCGTTTAAAACGATTTTCACTTTCCCCCGCGCTGCAGTGTGTCACATTAAACGCTCAGCGTAACAGTTCTCCCAAGTTTTGTTTTTCATTATATAAGTGCACAAATAGTTGCTCTTGAGTTTTCGCAGATGTTTGTACGAAATCACTTTTTATTTTTGCGGTGAGCATTTTAAGAACTGCAGGACTGTTGTCAAAGCTATGATAAACAGTGTGATTCAATAGTGAGGAATGGCTGCATGTGTTTTTTTATTATATGGTTGATTGTGCACAGAAAGCACATATGAGGCTAAACACGCAGGTGTTGAGTTAAAATGACCAGACCTCACTCTAAAATGTTTATACAATATTATGAATTGACGTGGTAAAAGTCCTGCGCTGGTTCTGGTTTCTTCCAAAAGGGTGCAAACGCGATGCAACGGGCTGTGAGCTTGATCGGCTTTTTCTGATATTTTGAAGAATTTCCAAAATCTAAAACCTTGGACAAAATGTTCAGGTATTTTTGGTGAAGACAGGAAAAAGTGGTCCAAGCACAGAGCCAACTAAGATCCGGTTGACTAAGTCTAGAGGGTTTAAGTGGTTAATGAGTCAAACCAAAAGCACCCACCGGCCATAACAATGAATAACCAGAAGTATGGGCCTCCTCCCCGGACCAGCGGCAGTGGCTCAGGAGGTAGAGCGGCCACTTGGGGAATCAGAACGTTCCCGGTTCGATCCCAGGCTCCCCCTGTGTTACTGTCGAAGTGTCCTTGAGTAAGACACGGTACAGATGAGCAGGTTGGTGCCTTGCATGGTTTCCCCTGCCATCGGTGTGTGTGAATGGGTGAATGTAATGCACATTGTAAATCGCTTTGGAATTGGAACATTTGTAAGGCGCTATAATGCACTACTATCTACTATTTACCCAGCAAATGGAACCCTGGCTATATTGCTTCAATTTCGAAGCATGTGTTTCGTTTCAGATTCACACATTTGCAGGCAGGGACGTGGGCTTGTGACAGACGTGGAAAATAAGACGGCGTTTCCACAACACCTCGCTTCACAGACGCCAGAGTCTTTGCTTTCCGTCTCTCGTCAGCGAGAGTGAAACTATGCAACCTGGTCCTGCATGGGTTCCTGCCGCCCAGTGTGGCTCCTCAGCTTTCATCTGCCTCCGGTCGCCATGGCGAGAGAAAACAAGACGTGATGGACAGGCTGTCATCACCGCCACTCGCTTGATGGGACTTAATTAATTACATACCGCCGCAGAGAAAGCCTGCTTGGAGAAATCAACTTTGATACTGTGTGTGTGTGTGTGTGTGTGTGTGTGTGTGTGTGTGTGTGTGTGTGTGTGTGTGTGTGTGTGTGTGTGTGTGTGTGTGTGTGTGTGTGTGTGTGTGTGTGTGTGTGTGTGTGTGTGTGTGTGTGTGTGTGTGTGTGTGTGTGTGTGTGTGTGTGTGTGTGTGTGTGTGTGTGTGTGTGTGTGTGTGTGTGTGTGTGAGAGTGTGCGTGCATGTGTTGTAACGAGGGAGGTCTAGTTCCCTGTCACAGCGCCTCTCCTTTGAAGCAGCAGTTTGAGTTTGGAAACAACATCCTCAAGGTACTCTTATCTCTCTCTCTCTATCTCTCTCTCTCCCTTCTCTTTCTCTCGTTCTCCCATTTTCTCTCTTATTCTATCTAGTTCTCTCTCTCTCTCTCTCTCACACACACACACACACACACACACACACACACACACGCGCGCGAGCGCACTCTCTCTGAGCTAATGACCTACTCATCAAGCAGGACTTCAATCACATTACCATGTACTCAGCCAATCACAGAAGGATCTCACACTCATTAAGTCTCTTTAAGAGCTCAGCCCCCCCACTCTCTCTCTCTCTCTCTCTCTCTCTCTCTCTCTCTCTCTCTCTCTCTCTCTCTCTCTCTCTCTCTCTCTCTCTCTCTCTCTCTCTCTCTCTCTCTCTCTCTCTCTCTCTCTCTCATTACACCTTGTTTTCATTTCATGCTGTCAGCAAATGTGCTTGAGTGCATCCTAACTTGATTTCCCCTCCCTGCCTATTTACACTTCCTGTCACTAAGTGCTCGTCTCTCTCGTCGTCGACCCCCCCCCCCACCCCCCCAATTGAGTTTAGCTCCTTTCCTGCTGTGCTCCTAATGCAATAAGTCCTTCTCTTTGGGACAATGAAAACACCATATTAATATGAATAATCTGCTGCTTGGTGCGTTGATGTCCTCTTAAAAGGTGTACATTATCATGTTAAAGATACATACATAGGCTTTGTATACATGTTGACTCCATGCCATGGAGGATATGAAGATGGAGTCCATGGGCAGCCACCTGTCACCATGACAGTAATTAAGTACATTTACTTGATTTGCTACACTTGTTATGAATAAGCTACATGTAGCAAGCGACTGAGGCAGGAGACTTGTCGTGGTGCCAGATTGCGGCCGGATGTTAGCCGCTTGAATGGCTCAAACCAGAAAGAGTTATGTTTTTGGATGTTTGATTGATTGAATATTTTCTTAACAGATTGCAAACAGTACAGCAAGTACAATTATGCAAGCAATGCTAAAATGATAACACACATTGTGGTCCTATGTATTCAATCAGCAGTACCGTCAGCATTCAACTTGCTGACGGTACTCTCTGGTGGCTAGCTAAGAAGACTTCTAGGTCCTTATGTGAGGTGACAACATTTAATTAATATTCATCATTTGATGTATTTATTTATGTATTTATTAATTCCTTATGTTTTTAATAGTGTTTGGAATTGATCAAAGCACCAGTTGATTAGGTCTGATATCATGGCTTTCATGGGCCAAAAATGTGAACCCTGTTCTAAATGAAAATCAACAAACTACATGCTACTTCTCAGCTAAACAGTGGTGGAAGAATTACTCACATTTCTTACTTGTGTCAAAGTAGCCATGTAGAAATAGTCTGTTACAAGTATTCAACATTTACTTGAGTAGAAGTACAAAAGTACTGCCATCAAAATATACTTAGTAACATAGTATATTTTAACATAGTTTGTTAATTGAGTGTGCCTCATTGAAAACATATGTTTATCATTTATTTACATCCCTACATTAATATATAGTCATGTTTACAGCCGACTCTATATCTCGTATGCTCTCTGGGAGTTTTTTTGAAAACCAACCCTGACTCTCACAGTTGTGGTCTGCTGCTGTTTACAGTACAGTATGTCTCTCTACTTTACAGTTTTAAACTAGACTAGAGTAGAACTATATGGGACAGGTACACTTGAGGAATACAAATCTGAATCGATCAAATAGATCGTCTACTTTCAAATAGCCTATGTATATGTAGCGCTGAAGTGGTTAATGTTCAGTATGTTTTGGTACAACAATCTAAATCTCCAAAGTAACTACTAACTAAAGCTGTCAAATAATTGTAGTGGAGTAAAAGTACAATATTTGCCCCTGAGGTGTAGTGGAGTAGAAGTAAAAGTATTGAACATTGGAAATATTCCAGTAAAGTAAAAGGTACATTAAGTACATTAAGTAAGTACATGAGCACATGTACTTAGTTACGTTCCACCACTGCCAAACTAACAGCTGTTATGTACAGGTATGACCCCGTTATGATGGAACCCTACTATCGCCTTCAGCTAGCTGCCCTGTTTACCTTTCCTCTCAAAGTCTCCACTTCAGGTGGGCGGCTCGGCACACAGTCCAGCGAGAGCAACACACTCAATACCCGACTGATCCCAGCAGCTGATCCAAATGAGCTGAAATTAGCCTTTTACCGGGGCTTGCATCTAATGCGCCCACTGCCGCTGCGCTCAATAAAGCCTCCTGCAGTATGGATCCAACCTTCCTAACTCCTCTGCCACGGCACTTATCGGCAATAATCTGAAACTGTCCGGATCAATCCCAACCTGTCCAACATTGGTCTTCAGCTCCACAGAGCCTATAGCCAGGCAATACAGGGCTTTTTCTTTCCTTCTGTCTTTCTTTCGTTCTTTCTTTCATTCTTTCTTTCGTTCTTTCGTTCTTTCGTTCTTTCGTTCTTTCTTTTTGAACACAATTGGCTCTAGAAAGGCTTGTTTGATAAGACGACAGTACTTATCACCACTCACCAGCCCACGCTATCCTTGGGAAAGGTAGACAGTTGTGATTATGTGGTGTCATTGTGTAAAAAAAAGGCCCGGGGATGAGTATTCACTGACTTAGAGAGAAAGAGACTGAGATAGATGGGGAGAGAGAGAGAGAGAGAGAGAGAGAGACGGAGGGAGAGATTAAAGCTGCAATCCATACGTTTTATGTCGTCTCCCAACAGAGAGAGGTAATTATCCCCACCATACCACAAGGGATGTTTTTGTGCACACGTGTGTGTGTGTGTGCGCACGCACGCACGCACGCACACACACACACACACACACACACACACACACACACACACACACACACACACACACACACACACACACACACACACACACACACACGCAGCTTCCTCCGGTACTTTAAGCCTCCATCAGGAAACATACAGGTTCATATTGTCTCTCTCATTGTCTCTCTTTCTCTGTCTGGGTTTTCCTCTCTGTGTCTCTCCTCCTCTGTTCGTGTCTCTCATTGTCTCTCTCACACTTTCTCTTCATCCTTTGTCTCATACTTTCTAGCTTTTCATCTCTCTCTCTCTCTCTCTCTCTCTCTCTCTCTCTCTCTCTCTCTCTCTCTCTCTCTCTCTCTCTCTCTCTCTCTCTCTCTCTCTCTCTCTCTTTGTAGTCGTTTGTTTTTCGGTTCCAGTCCAGTTGTGAAGAAGAACAGTGTTTTGTAGATTGAGGTCAGGTTTGACCATCTGGACTCTCTGAGATGTCCACAGCAGGTGCTTCTGTGCGTGCATGCGCGTACCATCTAGTGATGATGTCACAGCTGCTAGCAGTTATCTGCAGAGTGCACACTGACCTCAGACAGACTGACAGACTTGCTAACTGTCTCTGTCTGCAACCACCCCCCCCCCTCTCCTCTCCTGTGAACACAACCAATTGTGTCCATGGGAGCGCCCGGCCAAGCCAAAGGCACCACCGATGAATCGAACAACAGTGATGGACAGGAACTTTATCTGGCCGAAACATTGGTAATCGGTCGTCTCCAAAAATCGGGCCCGGTATCGGACTCAAAACGATGGTGTTGGTTGGGTTTTCTGCTGAACGCCTCGCCTCGTTTGTCTACTGCAGTTGGTTCTCAACCTTTTCTGGATCAGGGCCCACTTGAAAACCTTGAAAGTGTTCGCGGCCCACCGAAAGTGTTCGCGGCCCACCCATCTGACCACTTAAGTGGTCAGATGGGTGGGCCGCGAACACCTTCAAGGTTTTCAAGTTCCCGCATTTTTAGAGCAGTTTATCTTAATGATCAATCAGTCCATTGTGTTCCTGCTTGGATCAATGTAGCATACTGCGTAGTTATCGGTAACACAATGAGATTTTTTTTTTTAAGGTTTTAAAGAAACAATACCGTGGCATTTTACTTTTATGTTCATGTTAATATTACATTATTCAAATCTCGGCCCACTTATAATAATACATTTTATTTATAACACTCTTTACATTTTTGCAAACCTGCTACAGGGTTTAAAAACATGGCATAAAACAGCAACCAAACAAAAAAAGGCAACCAAACAATTACATGGGATTAGGCTAAAGGGTCAAATGAAAAACTAAAATCAGGTCATAGGAGAAAAAAAGGCCCAATAATTAAGAAAACCTTATTTTTTTTAAAGTAGATTTTTAAAAGCATCAGTGGACTGTGTGTTCGGGGAGGGCATTACACAGACGTGGGGCAGTAGAGCAGAAGGCCCGGTCGCCCGCATGGTGCGGAGCTTGGTCATGGGGACTTACGATATCTCAGCGGCACACCAGTGGGCCCCAGGCCACAGGTTGGAGATCTACTGTGACTCAGTGCTTTGCGCTTGTATTTGTGATGTTAATGTAGCATGTCACGTCAGTCATACTTGGCCACAGTAGACGTAGAATGGAAATGGGGCTTGACATGATTTGCTTATTGCTAATTTACTGTATCTGCCCTCCTATAGTAGTGGGATTTATAGTAACAGAGGCCTTTCATCTGTAAGCTGCCCAAAGATCAGCACAATATTGTACGTGTTTAAAATGTAGGCATTTAGCAGGCGCTCTGCAGGGAGACTTACAGAGTGCAAGATCTGAGTAAATGGTGTGAACCCTAGTCAACAAATGACAGGGTAAATGGTCACTTACAGTGCAAATATAATTAAGTGATACAAAGTAGAGGATGTCATTCTTTCGGGATTCCCGCAGGTCACGGGAAGGGAGTACATTTTTATTAATCCTGTGATTGGGACGGGACAGGAATAAAAAGTAAACAGGAGCGGACGGGAGCGGGAATCATCATCAACAGAGTCCAGATCAAACAGCAGAAATAAACGCTAGCAGTCACAGACTGATGTTTTGGTCTTGCATGTCAAAGTACACGCCCATATCCTACCGAAGCCTGATCTACAAGCCTAAAACGTGGCACGGATGCTACACATTGTAGTCTTGGAGATCTGCTATGTTCTCCGTGCGACACAGTCATATGACTAATCATAAATCAGGCATGAGATGCAAGGCAGAGTTGAACAGATCGATGAACATGAAACAAGTCAAAGTGAACTCCAAATGTGAGGAGAATAAGGAGATTGTTGACAAAATGTTACACAACGTCCATCATATTGATCATCATAGTGGTTTGTTTGGATTTATCAAAAGTGACGCAGCACAGTAAACGGACAGAAAAAATGCAGTCGGTCGGTGTAACAAGACTTGAGAAATGTTTTCCAAATACTGGCTTAAAAGTTCCCCATGGACCGCACCGTAGGTCCGAGAGTATGAAAATGTGAATACAATATCCAACGTGCGCCCGCCCAGCAATGCTGTACCAAAACAAATAATCGCATAGTCTTTTGAATAATCATACAATGTATATGGAAAGCTTGCACAGTTTCACCCTTTATAACGGAATACACAATCCCTGACCACAGCGGAGAGACGGATTGAATTGCTGGACTCCAGGTATGAACTCAAACTGTCTGCACTGTCTGTGAAGAGTGCTGTGGAAAGTTGCACAATGATTCACTTGTCTGTGAGTTAACTGTAGCATTCATCTCCCTCCACCTCTAGCTTGTGAAGTGTGTTCACATTTAGAAGTTATTCAATATGATTTATCACAACATATATTGTAAACCAAGCACGGCTGGTTAACACAGTTAAATGTACATTGTTATCGTATTTTCTTATGTTAATAAATATTCTATAGTTTAACTCAGTGATTCCTTTTTAATTTCAAGGATCCCCAGTTTGACATTAAGGCCACATACCCCCATTTGATATGATTATTATTTCTGGGACCCCATGTAGAATCCTCAGTCAATGTACTGTAACTCTGAGATTGTAGATTGACTGTACACATGGAACCAAATGGCCCCTCACAGGTCCATGTGGTTCCATGTGTACACTCTCATCGTAACAGACGCATAAGAGTCCATGTGGTTCCATGTGTACACTCTCATCGTTACAGACCCATAAGGGTCCATTTGGTTCCCAATTATCAATCATTTGCCTGTGAATTCCCTGGGAGAACCAGACGTGAGAACCAATGCATAATGAACCCTCTGGTTTCTTAAAGGGATATTTCACTTTCAAACATGTTTGGCCTCATTTTAACGTCTACTCTGGCTTTTGTGTTTCACTCCAGACAGTTTTTAAGTTGCTTGATTCAGTATTTAGATATTTTATATTCAGTTTATCAGACACGCCCCCTTCTTATACAAACCCATTGTAACTTCAAACTCAATTTTAACCATGTTAGATTAATTTAAAACACCTGTCCTTGGCTCTAATATGTGAGGGGTGGTGTTTTTTCAATAGCTTTTTTTGTTAAATTTTTATGATTCTTTTTGGAAAAAAAATTAATATAAATAAATAAATAAAATGAATGAAAAACGTAGTTGAAAAAACACCGGCTTCTCATGCATTAGAAGGACAATATCAGTCACCAGAACCAAGGACGGGTGTTTTCAATGAATCTATCATGGTTAAAATGGAGTTACAATGGGTTTGTAACTTTGTGTCTGATAAAATGAATATCAAATATATAAATACTGAATGAAGCAACTTATAAACTGTCTGGGGTGCTCACAAAATCCTGAGTAGACGTTAAAATGAGGCCAAACATGTTTGAAAGTGAAATATCCCTTTCTTCAAACTGGCAGCATTATCAAATTCATAATTATATAATAATAAATATGACATCTTTTTAGGACAAGGAGAACATGAATTTAAATTAATTCAATCCCCCCCCCCCATTTTTTCTGTGGGAGTGGGATGGGACGGGAGTGAAAATCCACTAAAGTGACTACCAGGTAAACATCAAACCTAGATTTTTAACTTGACTTCAGTTCTATAATCTGTAGTTTCAAAACTATTCACTCAATCTAATTAACCAATATTTCATTCTTTTGATAATTATTTCCTGCTTTCATATGAAATGAAAAAACTAAAATGCAAAAATTCACAAACACTTGGTCAAGCAAACTGTATTGCATCTAAATGACATATCGTTACTGTATAGGGTGGAATGCTCATTATATCCAAAACTGTAACTTTTCAGGATTCAAATGCAAAAATAGCAGACCTACAAGCTCAAAACGCGTCACATAGTGTGACGTGTTTGAGCCTGTATTTCTGCTATTTTGTTACTTTTGTGTGACACTGTTGTATGACGCAGTAGGGCATTCATTTACAGGGAAAAAAAAACATATCGTCACTGTCAGCCAGAAACCTTTTATCTTCATATTTCATATTTTTATGTTTAGTTTTTTTCATTAAAAAATTAGTGAAAATAGCCTACAAGCTTGTTGCATTGTGAGCTTGTAGATCTGCTATTTTCACTATTTTTGGAAAATACCCCCCTAAAAGTGAAAGTGGTTAATTCTGTCAAAGCAATAACAAGAGCTTGTGACTAAATAATAATGATACTTTCCACCCCACAGTGACAATATAAAGACATTTGTAATATTTGTTGTATATGTTTGGGGGAAAACAAAAGTTGCCCAAAAACAAACCTTCATGCGTGCAGGTTTCAGGTCAAAACAATGTAAACACACACAGCCTACAAGCCTCTTTGGCTTATCATGTAATATACTGTAGGTGTCTGAGATCTGCTTAAATAAGCTGTAATTATCACAGGAGGAGGTATGAGCTACCCTGTATGGGAGAATAGAGGTCTGGATTAACACAAGACTGAGGAGAGCGTGGGAGAGAGAGGGACAGACAGACAGACAGACAGGGAAGGAGAGAGAGAGAGAGAAGAGAGAGAAGAGAGAGAGAGAGAGAGAGAGAGAGCGAGAGAGAGAGAGAGACACTCACTGACTGACTGACTGACTGAGGGAGAGACAGACAGACAGACAGACAGACAGACAGACAGACAGACAGACAGACAGAGAGGCCGGCACAGACAGAGGTACAAAGAAAGAAAGATGAGCAGATCCCATAATGCCGGCGTTGTATTCATAATAAACATTCCACATAAACACTAGTCCTCTCTCCCTTTGCGTGTGAAATATGTGTGTGTTTACTGCGCTGTGCTCTGCTTGGGTCCTCTTTATTTCACGTGTGCTGGCATATCCATGGCTTCGTGCGGCATGAGAGGTGACACCGGGAGGCTCATTAGCCGGGACGTGCGGTTCTATCGGGACGTGCCGCGTTGGATCACCATGCAGATATGTTGTAATGGATTCACATGACTTTCATCTCATACCTCCCCGATGAGCAAATCACCCATTCATTCATTGTAAACTGTCACCACAAAAGCACTACGCCAGTGGAAAATGAGGTTTTATTTGTCTGAATGTACATCTGTGATGCATGTCTCTTGTCTTTTTTTAACGGTTTAATTGGTAATCCTGTTTGTTTATGATGTAGGATAAACAGGTTGTGAGATGGTGCTGAGGCTGACGTTTTGTCATCTTTGCACGCTGAGTCGGTAAGACGCCGTAAAGTCATAAACACATGTAACCTGCCATACCTATTCTGGTGTGAACATTGAGGGAAGAGATTTGGTGTAGAGCGAAAAAAGGAGTGGACCCACAGTAGAGCCCTGGAGGACTCCGGTCGAGGTTTAAGTGTTATGTTGTCAGTTTGTCAAACTCCTGTATAGCAACTCCAGTGGTGATTCTGACTGTCTGTCACTGTTGGTTTGTGTCATTGAAGCCGTTATAGATGGTAGTGGAAGATACAAAGACACAGATGGAAGGAAATCAATGAATATAGCTGCAAGCAGCAGTGAGAGGCCAAGCATGCAGTGTGAATGTGATTCCCCTGGAAAGGCTTTTTTGGGGGAGAGCCCGTTTTGGTTCACGTAAGGTACAGTATGTGAAAGGTTGTACAACAAATGCATGACTTTAAATCACTTGAGATTGTAGAACAAAGCATACGTGCCAACAGCGAGGCCTTGACGCTTGTGAAGAGCGCCAGAGTGAGAGTATCTGCCGAGCAGCGCATGTGACCTCCAGTCACAGTGATTGGGTGTGGACAATATCCTTGGGAATAGCATACTTATGGCCAAGCACCCAATGCCAGGGACTGGGAACAAAATATTTGTTGTTTACGACTTACAGTTCAAAAGTTATGACCAAAAACGTAACCTTGACTTTGATCTGACCCTTTGGCAGGCACACTCATGCATGTGTGCAGACACACGCTCACACATTTGTCAGAAAGGGGCCGCAATGGAGATAAGCCTTTGGGCTTCATTGTGTATATCCTTTTGATTTATGTGTATTTGTATTTTATTGCATCGATTGTGTTTAAAAAAAGAATCCAATCAATAAATCAAACAGTCTTTATGTGTGATGATTTTCACAAGAATCTGCCGATGGGATCTCTGGGCCAGACATCTCACAAACAGTCTGTTACTGGGGTGGTGTCATGATCCCTTTTGTCCTACTCAAGCACCTGCTGTCGTATACAGCATGTCCTGCAGGTTATGGCTGACGACACCACCTTCTGGGCTCACAGGTCCTGGGCAGAGCTAGTCCCATACCTTACAGTGATGGCCCCTGTCAGGATGCTCCAATCCTCTGGTCTGAACGCTTGCTCTTAGCATCAAAATAGTACTTGGACAAAAAGAATGTAGCCGACGAACACCATCCTCCAGAGCCTGAATATAAGTTACCGCCTGGCCCTGGATTCAAACCAAACAACTACCGCTATAAGCCAAAGGGGAATTCACAGATATTAGACATCTGGGGTCGAGACAGATTTATTGGTATATTTTGAAAAACAAAAACAGACACACATTTCAAAGTAATGTGTGGAGGGAATATCAAGGCCCCTGTACTCATTCAACTGTGCATATTTTCCGTTATGAGATCCATGGATGCCAACTCAATACAATGGATGGATGTTAGCTGGCCCTCTCCTCTCCTCTCCTCTCCTCTCCTCTCCTCTCCTCTCCTCTCCTCTCCTCTCCTCTCCTCAGGTGAAATCCCATTGCGATTGCACTCCCTTGTTTAAGGAAGCCCCTGGCCAAAAAAGCAATCAAGCAGGGATTGCTTGATTGAAAACACATAATACATTATTTACTTTAATACAAGCTCAAGTAAAACAGCTGCAGACCTAGGTCGGTGTTTAGCGTCTGGAGTAAACTTTTTAAAATCATCCAAAGGGATTAAGTGCTACAGTTTAATGTCATTCTGGAGCTGATTCCAGGACCACGGAGCATAAAAACTAAAAGCCATCCTCCCAAATTCTGTGAAAGAGACGAGGGACTGGCGATTGTAAGAATTTGTTCAAATTAAAAAGGCAATTTAAATAGCTAGGGAGTAAACCAATGATGGCTTTATACACGTCAATGTGCCAATGAATCCTTCTATTCTCTTCATCTATGTGTATACAGTGGTGGAAAGTAACTAAGTACATTTACTCAAGTACTGTACTTAAGTACAATTTTGAGGTACTTTTACTTTACTCGACTGTTTTACTGTTTTTTCCAATTGTCTATACTTTTTACTTCTACTCCACTACATCTCTCTCGGAGGCAAATATTGTACTTTTACTCCACTACCATTATTTGAGAACTTTAGTTACTAGTTACTTTTCAGATACAAATTATTACATTATAAAACATACATTAATCACTTTAGACCTATTTTATACCTAGGCTATTTGAAAATAGCCGATCTACAAGCTCACAACACGTCGCATGGCGACGCGTTGTGAGCTTGTAGATCGGCTATTTTCAAACATTTTAGTACTTTTACTTTTTGGTACTTTAAGTACATTTTGATGCCAATACTTTTGTACTATTACTCAAGTGCATTTTGAATTCTGGACTTTTACTTGTAACAGAGTATTTCTATATTGCAGTATTGGTACTTTTACTTAAGTAAAGAATTTGAGTACTTTTTCCACCACTGAATGTGCCAATGAATCCTTCTCTTCTCTTCATCCATGTGTGTAAAACCGACATGCTGTCAATGCATTCACTGCAGAGGATAAACTTTGAGACACGTGTCATCTTTTCATTAGGACTGTGGAGTGTAATAATGAATGTGCACATTAATGAAGCCGTGAACTCCTCAGGTCTGGCTGCATTGTAATCCGTCGTGAGGAGAGGGGTTATAAATGGCCTCTCATTTAAGCACTGCCTTCTTCTCTGATTAGTGTGAGCTCAGGCTGTGTGGCGCTGCCCTGTAGACGGGCTAAAGCCGGATTTTCAGCAGTGGTTCTCAACCTGTGGGCCGGGGCCCAATGGTGGGCCGTGAGGATACTGCAAGTGGGCCCCCAAATAATAGCCAAAACACTAAGATTGTATTGATAATATAATAGTTAAAAACAGAAGAAAAAAGTACAAGTTTAGAAGCCTTCTACAAATCCAAAACGAAAATAAATACCAGTAATGCTGTAACTAGACCTAAATAATGTTCAAACACAGCTCTGGATAGGTATTGTATAGGTTAAATAAAGACACAGATTGTAACAAATGCATTTATTGAAGTTATGGGGGGATGCGGGCAGCTCGGGGGGATTCGGGCAGCTCGGAGTGATGCAGTTACTCTCTGAAGGTGCGGAGGTGCAGATCTCAACAATACACCTATGAATGAACAGATAAGGCACATTAGTTTTAGGACTCCACAGTAGTTGCATACTTGTTAATTGACAAGAATAATGATAAGACTTGTGAAGAGGACTGTAAAGGGAATTTAAATCTCTGATGTCTAAATGTACCTCTGTTTGTTCTCCTCCCCCTTCCCAGGGTGGTGTTAGGGCCAAAGAGTTCCCTCCAGGGACACGCACCCTGTTTAAGTTCCGGGAGGGTAAGTGGGAAGTGGATAAAGGGGAGATTGGCTTCGACTGTAATGAATTGAATCATGTATGTTGGGTGTGTATATTTAGTAGGCTAAGTGGTAACTGTAAATATGTACTGTATTGAGGGTGCATATACACGGGGTAGTGTTTTAGATGAAATTGTATTGTGTTTTTATAGGTTTGGTAATATTTTGGAGGGACCTGGGGAATGGTATGGCAGCCGACCTGCAGTTTACATACTATATACATTAATATAATAATTACGTTGCATCATCACCTTGATATAAATGTACTAGCGTGTATGTTCTCATATGAACAACATTCCTGTCAAACATTCTGTCACTCACTAACTAATTTTATATATTAAATACTAGGCATGTAACGATTTATCGTATATCGATTTAAATCGATTCAAAGTGGTGACGATTTAAATCGATGCAATAAAATATGACATCGCGATGCAACCAGCAGAGGGCGCAATCGAGTCAGACTCCATTCCTTGTTATCCGCCTACTATTTTGTCCCCTCAGGGCCACCATAGCTGCCTCCGTAGGTCTCTTCTTCACTCACTCAACGGCAGGCTATGAACGGAGAGTGGGGTTCACGTCCTCTCAGTCTATGAAATCTAAACAACTAGGCGATCGCACTGCATAAAGAGGGAAATGTGCGTCGCATGTAAACATGTTTATTTGATTGATGAAAAGCCCAAACTATACCGTTTACCCCCTCCCCCATCTGACAATATTGTTAGCTGTTGTTAGCCTGTCTGATTTAAACTCTGTAGGAAACATACAACTGATAGGCTTCTAATGAAAACGGCTAATTCTGGAGCGCCTCGGTGCGGCTGCCGCTGCAGAGTACAATGAATAATAATCTATATGAATAATAATAATTTAACAATTGTATCAGACTGCTGACAACGTCAAACTCCTTTCAACACTGACTGTCAGATATATAGCGAATTACATTGATATTAATCAATAAATTTTTAATCTAATCTCATTTGGAGCAGTTTAAAACAGTTTCCCTTATTACATAAATGTGTACAGAATGCTGAGAATATAGCATAGATAAAAAATTACTTGTAAATCCCAAGCTTGGAACAAAGGCTAAGCCTTAATTTGTTTATTTGAAGGTTTTCTTTATAATTTATTTCATCTGGGACATATGTTTTAAAATTCATTTATTTCATAATACTTATATATTTAAAGTTATTATTTTACAGATAAAAAAGTATATGTCTTAATGTGTACCTTACAGTTAATGCATGTACCTCATGAATAATAAAAAAGGCTTAATTTCATATATTGAAAAGAGGACAAGAGAAAATACAGTTGTTAAAAATACATGATTTTTGTAAGAGAAATAATCAAGGTTTTTCAGTAATTTGTCTCGAAAATAAATGTGCTTAAAAATCGTGAAAAATCGTATCGTGAACCTCGAATCGTGATTCGAATCGTATCGTGAGTTGAGTGAATCGTTACATGCCTATTAAATACTAGAGGTTTGGGCGGCTATGCAGCCCTCACACCTAGGTTGCACGTCCGATCCGACCGATACGCCCATATATGGAGATCTCTGTATCTGTCAGTCCTTGTCCCTTTGATGCCCCCCTTTTTGCCCTTATATGGAGCTGACTGATTTGTTCCGTGCGACGGCGTACGTGCATGCATGTGTGTGTGTGTGTGTGTGTGTGTGTGTGTGTGTGTGTGTGTGTGTGTGTGTGTGTGTGTGTGTGTGTGTGTGTGTGTGTGTGTGTGTGTGTGTGTGTGTGTGTGTGTGTGTGTGTCTCTGTGTGTGTGTGTGTGTGTGTCTCTGTCTGTGTGTGTGTGTGTGTGTGTGTGTGTGTGTGTGTGTGTGTGTGTGTGTGTGTGTGTGTGTGTGTGTGTGTGTGTGTGTGTGTACTGTACATAATGTACATGTGAGATAGAGGAGACATTTATGATGCAGGGGGGAGACTTGAATTTCAAGCTTTTATGAGACAAACCCAGACATAGTGGACTTGATTTCTGCAGCTAAAAGTAAAATGTCTTTATACAGTTTCGCTTTTCCTCACACTGGCCAACACGCAGCCTGCTCTACGACCCGTCATAATATTGTTAATGAAACTTATTGTCCACACACTGCTGTGCACACGTTGTGAGCTTATGGATCTGCTATTTTCACTATATTTGGAATAGCCTAATGTTGGTTAATTCGTAATGTAGGCCTACTTTTTTCCTTTCTAGAAGTCAAAAGTACAATATTTGCCTTTGAAATGTAGTGGAGTGAAAGTCATAAGTATCCCAAAATACAAATACTCAAGCAAAGTACAGATACTACTTAAATACAGTACTCAAGCAAATGCACTTAGTTACTGTCCACCACTGCATGCTCAGCGTCTGGAGGAAGGGAAGTATGGATATGAATTAGAAGGATAAAAGGATGTATTTATTTTTCTGATAATTATTTTCCTGGTATGCCAGACGCTCAGACAAACATCCAGATGAATCATACGATGCTCAAAAAGCGGGTTCTCATTACAGGATTTGAATGTTTGCTGCAAATACCGGAGTTGATTTATCTTTTCTTCATTACGACCATGTTGTGTGGGTCTTTTGTTCGACGCACTGGTTCAGACTCATGTTTGGGTTCATGTGGAATCAAGACTTAATTCCAGAGAGATGATGAGCAAATAAACAAGTTGCTTGAGGCACGATCAGAAATGCGGATGATAGTGGCACCTGTGTGTGAACAAGTACACTGCAACCCGAAAGCACAGACATATGACGGAAGGATTTGAAAACTGTGGGAGGCAACAGTCTGGCTCGTGAGACTGAGTCAGGAGCCTATTGCCTGTTTCCAATCCAACCCTTGATGCTGAGTGCCAAGCAGAGACACATTGGTATCCATTTATATAGTCTTTGGTATGACTCGGCCAGGGATTGAACCCCGACCTCCCAGTCTCAGGCCAGACACTTTAACCACAAGGCCACTGAGCTGGTATTGTAGGAACCCACTAGGTTGGAACAGATGGGGAAGTACATAGTTTAATACAATACGTGCACACAAACGCACGCACGCATGCATGCGTTGTAGATGTGTGCACGTGCACACATCTACACACACACATGAGAAAGTGTATTGACTTGAACTGGAATCAGAAAGTAGTCAAGATACTGTTTACACACCCATGAATCATGTAGTCAGCGTAAAACCCTGATTGGCTGCAGTTAACTTATTTGAAGCACATCAGTTCACTCATAATGCCTGTTCCTCATGAGAGAACCTCATAAACTTCAAGACTAAACCGGAATGATAGATTCACAAATCTGTTCCAAATGGACTGTAAGGCACTTTGAAAGGGGGCCGTTGTAGCATTTTGTGTTTGTTGTTCCATCAGATGAATGACCGCATTGCTAAATTGAATTATTCAGTGATAGCGCCTCGTGTGCTGGAGCTCTGCTAGCTACTGGGAGCCAAGCGCTGTAAACAGCAGATTAGCTGCTTATGGATCTGATTGCCTCGGGCCTTGCTTGCATTTCTGTCATTAATACCAATTTGCAGGGTGTTGTTTACAGCGGTAGCCGTTGCATCTATCCTGCACTGGTGCCGCACACAATGAAAGCCCACCACATCCTGCATCAGTATTGCAGACTGTTGTGTAACATATAACAACTCTGCAACACTATGTTGTAGGCCTACTGATGCTGAGTATACTTTAAACGAATGTTCAAAAATGTTCCAACAATTAAAAACATCAAATTCAAAAATAGCAAGAGAAGATTGTCTACAACCTCACAATACATCACAAAGCAATGTGTTGTGAGCTTTCAGATTGTCCAATTTCACTAACACACGTTGTAAGACAAAGTATAAAATAGGCTTGCGGTCTTGATGTAAATAATATGAGTGGGAAATACTGTTCACTCTAATGACAAAAGAGACCAGAATTCCCAGTTGCACACACAATATCTCAAAATCCATTGGGCAGGTTGCATTGACACATTGGGCGGCAGTGGCTCAGGAATAGAATGGCCGGGTAGAGTGAACTGTTCGATCCCGGGCTGGGGGGCTCCCCCAGAGTTAGTGTCGAAGTGTCCTTGAGCAAGGCGCTGAACCCCTAATTGCTCCCGATGAGCAGGTTGGTGCCTTGCATGGTTTCCTCCGCCATTGGTGTATGAATGTGTGTGTGAATGGGTGAATGTAATGCACAATTTATGTAAAGCGCTTTGGATAAAAAGCACTATATAAAATGCACCATTTACCATTTTATTTTTTTACAGTCATTTGTGCTTCCTGGAGGATGAGCCCTAACTATTTGAGTGACCCCGGCCTCCTACGTATCACTAGCACCACCCTTGGGACAAAATATCAGCTTTTCACATAACATTACTGTGGGCTAATAGATATCTTTCATTTCAGACCTCAGCAAATTGTAATGTATGTAGACAGGAGGGGGTCCTATCTGGAGGGGGTCCTATCTGCATACTTTACAATTCACTTTCTAGCAGCAGATCACATGCGGTGTTAATCCATATAATCTATATAATCAATCTTTTATGATATGGGAATATATGCTGTCTGCCCAGACAGCAGAAACAAACTTGTTTCTTCTTGAAAGAGGAAGAGGAGTATAGATGTTCGCGACGTTGGACCGAGATGAAGGCCCTCCGCAGGGGCGTTGGAATGCGACAGGAACGAGGGCACACCGAAGTGGAGGGATGCCGCCTGAGAGACGAGTGACAAAGACAAAAAGAGAGAGAGAGAGATCGCTTCCCCCCTCCCGGGAGAGAGTGATTACAAAGCACTTTTTT
>NC_137618.1:29697353-29704967 GCF_963280865.1 Gymnoscopelus braueri
TGTGTGTGTGTGTGTGTGTGTGTGTGTGTGTGTGCTTGAATGCCCGTGTCTGTGTGTCTGTCTTGTGTGCGTACAGTTTCAAATGACCGCATTCATGTCTGGTACGTGTGCACTGAGTGTGCATGTGTATCCTTCTGTCCGTGTGTCTGTATGCTATAGTATGTAACCATTCATGTTATATGATCCATGATGCCTCTTCGTCTGCAATCTACATAATGCACATTTCATCGGCTGGCTTGGATGTCTCATAACCAGGCCCGATCGATCGCTCAAGGGCAGACATTAAAGTGCCCGCGTCAGCGCTGGCCCGGTGCATCGGCAGATCACATGACATGCGTTCGGAACGTGGCATAGCGCACATGATAGATTTTCAAAGGGTATTGATCCGTAAGGGAGAGCATCCCGTAGGCACAATGTTGTATCGACGTGACTCTGGCAGCTCTGGCACGGCCGCAAACGAAGGAATGCATGAGAGATGCATCCAAGTGCAAGTTCAACACCTCACTCTGCAACTAAATGCATACAGTGTGTGTGCGTGTGCGTGTGCGTGTGCGTGTGCGTGTGCGTGTGCGTGTGCATGTACAGTATGCATGAATGAATGTATAAATGCATGAATGAATGAATGAAGTGTGAATGCCTTCATCCCTTCCTTTGAAATTAATACTGCTTTGTTTTTCTGTTTTGTATCCTTTTAATAGCCGATAGCGTCCTCCTGTTCAACTCTTACAGGCGCTGTCCCAGCCCATACGCATGGCTGGCGCAGCGACAGAGAGAGAGATTCCCTCCCTGCCCCGGCTTCCCTCCCTGAACACAGCCAATAATATAGACGCTGAATGCTGCTGTGCCACTGTAACAAGCAGTTACTGTACGTACGTTTTGGAAGCCATAGAAGTGACTTTCCTCAGTATAATATATAATATAATGTCACCTTCAACTGTCAGCCAGCTGAGTGTCCTCAGTCCTTCTCGCCGCCGGCGCTGTCCTTTGAAGCAGCTGCTCATCCTCCCTTTGTCCGGCCAACTCCGGCCCGTCCCTCGCTGACCTCCATGTCCTGTTGCCAATCGATGGCGCGCCGCTGTTAATCTTCATTACACATATGTGACCTTTTGCAAACTTCACTGCCCTTGCCTCTCATCTGATTAATACCAGCGCCGGTAATTGGCTGTTAATTGGAGAGGAGAACTATTGACGAAAGTGTGTGCCAAGGCCGTATAGGTAGAGCGATGGGGAGAGCGAGCAGGGGGGGGGGGGGGCTCGTATTGATGAACTAGGACTCAGGAGCGCGGCAACAATAGCCGCGCGTAGGTTTCCATTTGTCATCGTTATCGCCCTGGTCGTTTACGGTGTCTGGAGGTTTGTCTGCTCCCCAGGGTGACATCAGGCTAGACGCCATCACTCTCCTTTTGTTAGTTGGATTGGTGGACAGGTGAGGCAGGAGGATTCAGCTGCTGTCGAGCTACAAGTTCTTACAGCATATACTATGTACTGTATACATACAGGGGGGAGAGAGAGAGAGCGAGAGAGAAGGGAGGGGTAGAGGGAGAGGGAGGGATGAGAGACGGCTATAGGCAGAGGGGAGAGGGGGAAGAGAGAGGTGATGGGGAGAAAGGAGAGAGAGGGTAGAGGGAGAGGGGGACAGAGATTCTGAGGACTAATGTTAAAGTGAAGTCAGTCATTCAATGTCTTTTAGATTCTATATTATTATAGAGCCTTCAAGTCCTTGTACAGGTGTCATCATTTTGTCAGCCCAGGAAATAAATTGCCAACTATCGTTTATAATAGGCAGTATATGATCCATTTTTAGTTCTGTACTATCATTATGTATGCCATTCAGAGAGAGGCGCTGTCACAGTATTTGTGTCCTATTAGAGCTAGATGAAGACGAGAAGTTCCTACAGTATGCAGGGATCGCTGTGTGAGGCACCCGGAACTGGTATAGCTGGTAAAGTGAAACTGTGGGAGCCAACCCAAGGCACAGCTATAGGCAGTGGTGGAAAGTAACTAAGTACATTTACTTAAGTACTGTACTTGAGTGCAATTTTCAGGTATTAGTACTTTACTGGAGTATTTCCAATTTTCAATACTTTTACTTCTACTCCGCTACATCTCAGAGGCAAATATTGTACTTTACTTCACTACAATTATTTGAAAACTTTAGATACTGTTTACTTTTTTGTTATTGATTATTATTACAAAACATACATTAACCACTTCAAACCTATACATTTCGGCCATTTGAAAATAGACAGTCTACAAGCTCACAGAGATTGTAGATCTGCTATTTTCAAAAGATTTGAAAACTTGTGAAAACAATCTGTATAATGAGTACCTCCTACTTGTCTACTTTAAGTATATTATGATACCAATACTTTTGTACTTTTACTCAAGTAAATTTAGAATTCCGGACTTTTACTTGTAACAGAGTATTTCTACATCTAGAGCTAGCAGCACTGCAGAGCTGAAAATGCAATTTTTAATAGGCCTATAGGATGTATTTAGTCATCCTAAACTGCCCTTAATGGAAGAGTGGTGCTATAAATTCAGCACCCGGAGAGCAGTTAGGGGTTAAATGATCTTGGATTATTGCTGTTTTTGTTTATCTGATGCGCTTTCAATGTCTATTTTCTACGCTGTACCACAAATTGCCTCTTTGCAGGACATTAAAGTTTTCAAAGTTGAAGTCATCAACGTCTTATAGTTTCTAAATATCATTATATAGTCTTGTACAGGTGTCATCATTTTGTCAACCCAGGGAATAAATTGCCAAGTTTAACTATCGTTTATAAGAGGCAGCGTGTTCCATTTTTAGTCCTTGCACAATCAGTCATTCAGAGAGAGGCAGTGTCACAGAATTTCAAGTGATGTAACACTCGGTCGCATCGTAATGGAGGTGAGTTTGGCTGCCGGAGCGACCTGTTCAGCTTCGCTGTGAAATCTATTCTCCACAGAAGGAAAGCATAATTAGTGACGCTATGGGGTCTGACCTTGGCTGCTCCCTGCACGTCTTTATGTTTCATCACCAGGGCAAGAAGACATAAAAACACCAACTATAATGCTTTGCACGGAGGCTGGTTCCTGGGCTGAATTTTCAATATGTTTCAGCAGACGTCGCTGTCGGGTGGAAAGCTTACTGTTACTTTAAAAAAATAATACTTCCAATGGATCCAATCTATAGTCACAAGCTCCTAGTAATACTTTGGAGTGTGTGTGTGTGTGTGTGTGTGTGTGTGTGTGTGTGTGTGTGTGTGTGTGTGTGTGTGTGTGTGTGTGTGTGTGTGTGTGTGTGTGTGTGTGTGTGTGTGTGTGTGTGTGTGTGTGTTTGTGGATCTTGGACTTCATGTGACCAGCCTGTGACATCAGTCATCTAGTCATCTTTCACGCAAGCACGCACGCACGCGCACACACACACACACACACACACACACACACACACACACACACACACACACCCAGAGCCACGATGTAAAAAGTAAAACATAAAAAGATGAAATACAGTGATGCAAGGTTTCTGCCCGACAGTGATGATATAACATGTTCCCCCTTTAAGTGTGTTGTGAGCAAAACGCTGGCTAATAGGGTTTTTCCCCCCCTTTTTTTTACTCTGGTTTGGCTTTTTTCCTGCTGACTCCTGCTGAAAGTTATATTGGACAGGAAATCAATGAGTCGTCTCCACTGATAGGCAGGAAGTTTAGTCCAAACGCCGTCTGGGTCCAGCGTAGACGGATCAGATGCAGTGTTTGTGGCAGAATATAGCAACACAGAATACTACTACTACGGCTCTGTGTAACTGAGAAGCAAATCAGCATCATAGTACTACTGCTGCTGCAATGTGTAAATAACATAGTAGAATACTACTGCTATGAGTAACTGAGAAGCAAATCGGCATGGCGTTGCTGTCGTACGTCCAAAACACTTACTTTTCAGGATTTAACTTCAATTGCCGATCTACAAGCATGGTTACGGGGCTGCTGGCCCCGTGAGCTATGGGACGAACTGCCTCCCGGGTTGCCAGATCATGTGCGCATATCCCCCCACGGTTGCGTCGACCGGGTATGGACTAGTTACATTAAAAGTTCAAATATGGAGATAAGAGGTTTCTGCCCAACAGCAACGATAGCAGTACTGCTGATGTGAGTAAATAAGAACCAAATCAGCACTGTAGGCTACTGCTGCTATGAGTAACTGAGAAGCAAATCAGTAAAGCTGCTCAGAGTAAATAAGAACCACATCAAAGGTACATTTTGTTTTGTCTACTCTTGGTGTGTGTTTTTTAATGAGCCCATTTGATATTAATAATTAATTGACAAAAAAGCTAATATATTATGCTGATGACAAGGAATTCATACAGTGTGAGCATTTAAAATTATATCATTGTTGTCCTAATTATAACTGAAAGATAAAAAATAAAGATTCATCAATCATCTAAAAGGGGGTGGGGTGGGGGGGGGGCGCATGTTCAGGTCTCTGTACTTTTGATATCCCCCTGGGAGCATTCATGTTAGGGTTCAGCTACCTTGAGATTACTGTTTGAATATCCGGGTTGGCGGATCCAGTCTGGGTCTTCTTTCTATTGAAATAGCACAATAGAGAGAAAGTTGTTATGTTATGTTGTGTTATGTTATGTTATGTTATGTTATGTTATGTTATGTTATGTTATGTGTGTAACAGCAGAAAGTTTTTCCTATTGGACGTTGGCTGTGCTTTTGATTCAAGTTTAGAGGAAGCTTTCCTTACTAAACAATCAAAATACCAGCCATTAGTACAAGCCATTATACATCTAGGCTACAAGTGTCAGCTCATTGTTTTTATATTTGCCAGCTTGGGCCATGTCCACAGGCTGGTGGTCAGGGGCTTGAGGATTATGGGGTTGTCCAAGTGTAAGGCAAAGCAGCTTGCAAAATATTGCTCAATCTCCTCCATTATAGGCAGTCAATCTATTTGGAGGAGAAGGTGCTTCCTGTAGCCATAATTTTTCTCCGGTGTTATTAATATGGCAGACTGAAGTGTATGACCAATGTTAACTGTGAATAAGTTCATGCGCATTTGTTGTTTATATTCTGGACTTGTTTGGACTCAAGTACTGAGACACATGTTGTCTCAAGTGAGTGTGAGATCAGAAGTAACTGAAAAATATTTGTGCCCTTGTAATGTATTTTATAAATGTGGACTCAACTAAAGAAATTGAAATGTGCGTGTGTGTGTGTGTGTGTGTGTGTGTGTGTGTGTGTGCGTGTGCATGTGTACATGCGCGTGCGTGTGTGTGTGTGTGTGTGTGTGTGTGTGTGTGTGGACTCAGAGATATATCAGATAACCGCACAACCCAAACCTCCACCTTCTGTATGCTTTCTGGAGAGACTGTGTTGGTTCAGACAGGCCTGTGTGGCATCTTCTAGCTGCAGCACCAATTAACAGAACCCTGGCAAACTCCTAAAGGTGAGGAGCACGTTTTGTTCTGGAAGTCGATGAAACACGTCCCTATACTGTACCTACTGGGCAACGAGCCCACCCCAGGGCCAATTTGGACCAGAGAGGAGACGGTGGTGATGGTGTTGGCAGAGCCAGCCGTGGTTTTGCAGTGTCTGGGCTTTCTCTGTTCGCTTTTGTCTTGAATCAATCCATCGCTGATTGATGAATGGAAAAGAAAAGGAGAGGGTGAACAAAAAAAATCAAACTCTCTTTGATTCGGCTGCAGCGAGGGGAGGAAAACAGACGATGTGTGAGTAATAGTCTCCTGCCAGGCTTAACAAGGCAAGGTGAAATAAAGCAATGGGGACAGGAAAAGGGGATGGTAAAGGTTGGAAAATGTCATCAATCACAAGTCGTGTTGGATTCACGCCGTCGACAGAACCTCAGAGAGGGAAGCGGTTCTGAGATGTTTCATTCAAAGCACAGCAACTTGAACTTGACTGTCGTTTAATCGCTGTCAACCCGGCGTCCCTATTTTGGTGTCACATCACGACGTGTTGTGAGCACATAGTTAAGGTCATTACATAATAAATATTATATCCGAATAAATAAAAGACACTTTTTTGCTCCGCGAAACTGATGTGGAAGCTTGCATTGACTTTATAAGGTTTTTAAAAAAAAACATTATTCGCATGAAAAAATCGCCCCCGGTGTACCTTTTGGCTGCTTTTGCTGTTTGTCGTACAACGAAGTAGATCAGCTATATTTGCCAATCTTTACAACAGATTTGGGATGCTAGGGTTCATGTGGCTGATGACTAAATACCAACCTAAGGTTTGAGGTTGTCGGTGAATGACCGCGTTTGAGTGTTATAAAATAGATTGCGCTTTTGTCTAAAATGCTTAGTCAAATAAAACCAGGAGCAGATCGTTTTAATTACTTTAAGTAACAAGTCACTCTTGTCAAAAAGATCTCCCTAAGCACATTGTGTAGAGTCGAGCTAAAGAGCTCATTCCCTCTTCTGATAATTTCCTAGTTACTCTTCTGGTTGAAATGACAGGAAAAAAATGAGCCATTCAGGGATTCTTGCCGATATATTAGGAGATAAGAAGAAACAGAAAAAAAAATCTAACGGCAGGCCTGGACAGCGCCGACTAATTTTAATTAATTCGCATCCTTTTTCATCCGCATGCAAGCGGTAAATACTGGTCTATGTTCCCTGCAGGGCTTTCATGTTCAAAAAGCACTTTTATCTATGATGGGGAATGGGGAGCTTCATGTAGCCATGAACTCATTGCAACGTATAGACCTAGATGTTTTTTATAGCTATCATCATATGTTATTGTCCTTTGTATAACTTAAACTAAGCAAAACAAAACAACAACATCTGTAACATGTTTAAATGCAGTATAAGTGATTTCTTTCTGGGAGGGGAGTTCAAATGAACTGTTAAATAGCTCAATATTCTGATCTAATCATTACATAGAGTGTTTGTTCAGTAATGGTCTCCCTGTCTCTCCAGCTCCGGATAGACGGTCGTCAAGAACTGCCGATCCGACCTATATAGACAGTATTATGGAGATCAAGTCCATATATTGCCATACTGATGACATCAGGGATCTCCATATATGGGCACAAAAGGGACACAGGCAGACATACAGATCTCCATATATGGGCATAAAAGGGACACAGACATACAGACGGGTACTCTGACAACGGATACAATGGGTAATGCATAACCGGGTGGGGAATGCATTCATAACTTACATTGTTCCTGACTTGCATATCGTTCCCAATGAGTAGGCTACCGGTCTAGTTTGTAAAGAAAAAAGAAAAGAAAAGCTGATCTTCAAGCTTTTTGACATTTTGTGTAGAGTGTTAACAAAACACAATTCAGCGTTGTTTTCTCTTGTCATTCTACCAAAAGAAGAAAAAAACACTGAATTCACTTCATTCTCACCAACACATGAGGCAAGGTCTTGGCAGGAGCTGATGCGTGAGCGCCAAAAAACAGAACCATGAGGTCACCGCAGTCACCTGTCTCGTAAATCAATTGTTTCTCCGTCTCGCGAGGCTTGTTTTATTGAGGTAACGATACCGCTAAAAGCACCGGGGGCCTCTGGTTGGTGTTTATGGTGGAGGGCGGCCATCTTGTGTACGCGGTACGACAGGAAACTGAGTGTGACACAGGGCCGAGTCACACACCTG
>NC_137618.1:29705167-29737667 GCF_963280865.1 Gymnoscopelus braueri
AATATAATTTATGAATTATTACAATATATATATTGATATATACTGAAACTTACGTCACTGTAACAGTAACGTGAGTTCTTGTCAGACTTGCAATAAATATCCCAATAGTATTACTGTAAACAGAGAAAAAATGAATGACACACGCCTTCTTAATAAAAATAGTCTCAGAAATGTATTAATGAAAATAAATGCACAAAAATGATCGGAAATGCCACTGTATTTCGTTGTACGTCATAACTAGGTGATCTTTCATTCAACGTTTAATGACAGGCTGGTGCTGTCCTCAAAGGTCATGACTTAGACCTAGGTAGGTTTCCATCGTAGGCCATATTTTGAGGGAGGCCGGCATGTAATGCCATGCTCTCCATCAATATATGCTAACTACTAGGGAGCCAGTTAGATAATTTAGAACCAAAAAGAACGTATTAGTTCCCCCACTCAAATGAGGGCTTAAATGTTAGTAGATAAAGTGGAACCGAGGATATCATGTGGGGAAAGAATTGAACAGAAATTAACTACCACGCTGCCTGGAAAATGACGTTTCATGGAGCCCTCTAGGAAGGAAGAAGTCTACACATCCATACAGCATATCGTCAGATAGTTGCCATAATTTCATGTTTTAGACTCATACGACCTGGTTGATAGCCCTTTGGTGACAGTCTTTTTCCAGAGTCCAGTGAGAGGTCAAAATCTTTAGTCTCTGGGAGTCGAGACCTCCCAGAGTGCCGGAGTTGCAGAGGAGAGCGTCCCTGGGGGGGAAACTCTACCAGGGTCTTGGTGGGAGAGACAGTACGATGGGTCGTTGCCCCATACCTTCTCCCACCCCCCGGTTCCTCTGGGATCAGGTCATCATCTGGGTTGAGGAGTAGCAGAGAGCAGAAGCAGGAAGAGCGCTGGAGGGCTGGTGCAGGAGAAGAGAGAGAGAACGGGGTAGCCAGTTCTTTTCTATTGAGAGGGAGGGGTCTTCCTCCTCCTTGGCCCATTGGGGGGCGTGTTGGAGGTAGCTGGAGTGGCCACCTCCTTCCTACAATATGAAAACTAAAACTTCTCTGCTAACTTATCTTGGGGACTTCCTATTAACACATCTGGCTGGACATTTGGAATCACAATGAATTTAGAATCGTCTAGATACTAATCATGACAGCTTTATGTTAAAATAGGCAGCAGGTAAGCCTCGAAGTCTAATTTCCAAGAGAAGCATCACATTTAAAAACACCAAAGTTCATATTATTGTGGTAGTCATAAGACAGGACAATAATTATATATTTTAAAGTCGCCGAACATAACACACAAACAGTTTTATTCACATTTATGTCGCTCATTGTCTGCTCCGCCAGCTAGTGTGTGTGACACTGTGATGCCATCTCTCTCTTTCCTGAGTCCATTTCCTGCATGTCATAAATAACTTTGGGCTCCCCCCTTTCGCTTCCAGAGTGGAGGGAAGCTGGAGACAGAGAGAGAGTGGCTTGGTGTGTAATCGGAGCTCAGGCTGGCAAACTGCATTCCTTCTTCATCCTTATCTTTATGGCCCTGCAAGGGCCTCGCCTCAGAGTCCCAGGGGTCGCTGAGGTGACACGGTGGTCAGACGTCCGCAGTTACTCTGGCCCTGTGAGCTTGTGGGGAGAGAACCTGATTTGTCTTTAATATCCAAAAATGCACGTATCCGCATAAGTCCAATTTTGGGGGACGGCCTTGCGTTCATATCACTACACCTGTCACAGCACCGCCACCCAGCGTACGGCCGCTGTTGCAATTAGTCCCTCAATTACACCCTGGCTCTCGCTAATGGAAGCCACACAGCGAGAACGCTCTTTGGGTCCATTATGGGGCTCAATTACAGTGTCAGCACTATATGCCCTGGAAGGCTCATTACAACACAAACCCATACACATGACTTCCTGAAGCCACAATCACGGCATCGTTTCGTTGCTGTCGGGCAGAAACCTTGCATCTAGAAAATGTCAACTTGTTGTTTTTGTTTTTTTAGGCATACATTTTTGTTAAATGATGACCTATTTCATCATACAAGAGTGTCACACAAAAGTAGTAAAATAAATAGCAGATCTACAAGATCTACAAGCAGCTATTTTCACTGTGTCAAAATAAAAAGGAAAGCTTTTGGACATCAGAGGTTTCCACCCAACAGCGACAATATATTTTAGCAGGCCTGGATTTGCATTTCCTTCTCGGTCTGTTGTCATGTGCTTGATATTTTAGGCCCTGACACTGAAAGCATCATTGATGCGAGACACGCGAGTCCACCTGTTTACATCGCCTGTCTAATTTAAAAACAGACTGGTTTTCTAAAATGGTCAAACAAGCGAAAACAGGCATACGTACACTCGTACAGTACACAGTTTGAAATAAAAATACACTTATGTTTCTGCGGTGCTCTCCAACTCATTTTGGATGGTCTGTGTCACGCGTCAACTCTCCAAAATGGGACTGAGCTCCGAGAGACACCTCCAATGTGGCTACAGCTGTTGTAGACAATGGCTGCATTTGATTATGCAAGGTTGCATATGCAACAATGTTAATTTGCTGCACTCAGGGCAGTTTCTCAATGCTGCTCTCAGGGCTGCTTAAACGATATACATACAACATTAATTTGCTGCTCTCGGGGCACTTTCTCAATGCTGGTCTCAGGGCAGATTGTAGCCTTCTACAGGTATATAGATGCAACAATGTTAATTTGCTGATCTGAGGGCGGTTTCTTAATGCTGGTCTCAGGGAAGCTTATAGCCCTCTACAGGTATATATATGCAACAATGTTAATTTGCTGCTCTCAGGAAAGTTTCTCAATGCTGCTCTCAGGGCAGCTTAAATGATATACATACAACAACATTAATGTGCTGCTCTGAGGGCAGTTTCTCAATGCTGGTCTCAGGGCAGCTTATAGCCTTCTACAGGTATATAGATGCAACAATGTTAATTTGCTGCTCTCAGGGCAGTTTCTCAATGCTGCTCTCAGGGCAGCTTAAACGATATACATACAACATTAATTTGCTGCTCTCAGGGCACTTTCTCAATGCTGGTCTCAGGGCAGATTGTAGCCTTCTACAGGTATATAGATGCAACACTGTTAATTTGCTGATCTGAGGGCAGTTTCTTAATGCTGCTCTCAGGGCAGCTTAAATGATATACATACAACAACATTAATTTGCTGCTCTGAGGGCAGTTTCTCAATGCTGGTCTCAGGGCAGCTTATAGCCTTCTAAAGGTATATATATGCAACAATGTTAATTTGTTGCTCTCAGGGCACTTTCTCAATGCTGCTCTCAGGGTATTTTCTCAATGCTGGTCTCAGGGCAGCTTATAGCCTTCTAATGCAATAATGTTAATTTGCTGCTCTCAGGGCACTTTCTCAATGCTGCTCTCAGGGCAGCTTATAGCCTTCTACAGGTATATAGATGCAACAATGTTAATTTGCTTTCTGAGGGCAGTTTCTCAATGCTGGTCTCAAGGAAGCTTATAGCCTTCTAAAGGTATATATATATATATGCAACAATGTTAATTTGCTGCTCTCAGGGCAGTTTCTCAATGCTGCTCTCAGGGCAGCTTATAGCCTTCTACAGGTATATAGATGCAACAATGTTAATTTGCTGCTCTGAGAGCAGTTTCTGAATGCTGGTCTCAGGGCAGCTTATAGCATTCTACAGGTATTTAAATGCAACAATGTTAATTTGCTGCTCTCAGGGCACTTTCTCAATGCTGCTCTCAGGGCATTTTTTCAATGCTGGTCTCAGGGCAGCTTATAGCCTTTTAAAGGTATAAGTATGCAACAATGTTAATATGCTGATCTCAGGGCACTTTCTCAATGCTGGTCTCAGGGCAGCCTATATTCTTCTACAGGTATATAGATCCAACAATGTTAATTTGCTGCTCTGAGGGCAGTTTCATAATGCTGCTCTCAGGGCAGCTTAAATGATATACATACAACAACAACATTAATTTACTGCTCTTTGGGTTGTTTCTTAATGCTGGTCTTAGGGAAGCTTATAGCCCTCTACAGGTATATATATACAACAATGTTAATTTACTGCTCTCAGGGCAGTTTCTCAATGCTGCTCTCAGGGCAGCTTAAATTATATACATACAACAACATTAATTTGCTGCTCTCAGGGCACTTTCTCAATGCTGGTCTCAGGGCAGCCTTTAGCCTTCTACAGGTATATATATGCAACAATGTTAATTTGCTACTCTCAGGATAGTTTCTCAATGCTGCTCTCAGGGCGGCTTAAATGATAAACATACAACAACATTAATTTGCTGCTCTCAGGGCACTTTCTCAATGCTGCTCTCAGGGCAGCTTGTAGCCTTCTACAGGTATATAGATGCAACAATGTTAATTTGCTGATCTGAGGGTAGTTTCTCAATACTGGTCTCAGGGAAGCTTATAGCCCTCTACAGGTATATATATGCAACAAAGTTAATTTGCTGCTTTCAGGGCAGTTTCTCAATGCTGCTCTCAGGGCAGCTTAAAAGATATACATACAACAACATTAATTTGCTGCTCTGAGGGCAGTTTCTCATTGCTGGTCTCAGGGCAACTTATAGCCTTCTAAAGATATATATATATGCAACAATGTTAATTTGCTGCTCTCAGGGCACTTTCTCAATGCTGCTCTCAGGGCATTTTCTCAATGCTGGTCTCAGGGCAGCTTATAGCCTTCTAAAGGTATATGTATGCAACAATGTTAATTCGCTGCTCTCAGGGCACTTTCTCAATGCTGCTCTCAGGGCAGCTTATAGCCTTTGAAGTATATTCCTGGTCGAGAGAGTGGCTGTATTCAGTCTCCTGGAGAAGGGTTCAATAATGGAGGATCCGGTTCAAGGTTTTCAGTTAGGTATCATCTTTATTCCACCCAACAGGCAGACTGCCGGGTTTAAGGTCTGATTCAGCAGCGCACAGTCATTACATACAAACACACTAATTATACTGTCCCAAATCTGGCTCACATGGGAGGGTCAAAGAGTTAAGTCCCGCCCTTACTCCCTTTGTCAGCCAATCTCAACACAATACATGATACTGGGGAGTCGTGGCCGAACCCCCACAGACATCCTGATTTGCATGTCTTTACAGTGTACAAATTTGTCTTATGTCCAATTGTCAAACTTTACTACTACACAAAGGCTGGTTTAGTCATTCTTGTTCAACATCTCTTAAGCTTTAGGATAAGACCACACACATTATACTTTCATGTTTGCAAACAGTAGTTAGAAATCCAATGAGTCAACAAAGTTGTAGTTACTTTAAGACTGAATCTTTTCCTTAGATTCAAGAAGAAAAGTTACATGGAACTAACTGGTTTCTTCCCAACCACCTTTGTTCATACTTGTGTTACTTACTACAAAATAAGCTTTTTCTGTGAAACAAGAATAACTATAGGAATTCAATTTGAGTCTGCATGACTTCACTTTTACCACACTTCCTGGGGACAGAGGGAGACAACAGATGTTTTCACTTCGGCCCCCATCCTTACATAAAGACAATAGTATTGAAATCAGCCTACTAACTAACAAAGGACTTGGCTCAGTGACTTGTTTTTAGTTCACACTTAAAGCTAGGAGCTTCTGCTCCAGGACAAAGACCAGGATCTTAAAGGGTTGACTGATCAACACATCAATAGCAGAGAAATGCATCTTGTATTCAAAAAAGGTTTAGGTGTTGGGGGAATGCAAAGTGGATCGCCTCTCAGCCTGCATACCAGATGGGGGATGTCCCCAGTTATTTTCACCTCCAAGCACTGCTAACTGCAAGCTCAGAATCACCTAGTATTGTATCTTAATATGGAATGAAATTACTTATCTCGAATACCATGCTTATGTTTGACAAGTATACATCAATCCCCTCTTGGGAGACTTAATAATGTCTACCATAAAGAAACTTTCAAACATTGGAAATAATAAATACTGTTAAACACTCTGGGTTTAAGTCTCCTCCAGCCATCTGTCGAACCTGAAAAGAATCACCATTAGTAGCCTATTTACGTAAACCGGAAAACAATCATCATTTGGTTACTGTTCAAAACACATCATATAACATACTTTGACAACGAGTGTCCTTTAGTGTCCACGCGCACAGAATGTTCTCTGTTCTGTCTTTTTTCGCCTGAGCTAAAAAACGCTGGTCTGTCTTCGTCTTGAGTGTCCAAGTTCTACTGGGGAATATTCAGTCCTTAAATCAGAAGCTGTTCACAGCTCGGGGCATGAGATGAAGGAAAGTGGAATGTGTAATGGATAAGGGGTGGGGGTTGGATGTCATGTTTCAATGACACCTACAGGGCATCTCTCTGCAAGCCTGCCCGGGTTTCTTTGTTGAATCTGGAAGGCCCAGACCTGGATTCTGGATTTTTGCAGCATATCTGTGATACCACACCATCCAGCCATCTGTTTGATGGATGGGCCCCATCCGTCCTGTAGTGATGTAGTTCGAAGACTTCTCACCGCTCCTCATCTGCTCGACGCCGCTAGACCTGAGATACCCACTCGTCGGACCAGTAGACCTCCTGACCCCTGTGGAGATGAGTAGACAGACAGCCTTCCATGGACCCGGAGCTCCCAGCAGCCTGGTGATCGACCCTCCTCTCTGAAGAATGATGGTTTGCTGCATCTGCTGGTTTCCTGCCTGATCCACGCCTCCAGGTCTAGAGTGGGACTTTTTTGAGGGACCTGGCGTGGCATGGTCTGGGGCGTGCTGTTGTAGAGCTCTGCTGTCCACTCAGCCTGATGTCCCCTCTGGAATGTCAGCCGAATTCCTCCCACACCATCAGTGTCTTCAACTTTCTCCATCTTTCTCCATTCCTGGCATGAAAAAGACTTGGAAAAACTTTCCCTACCTATTGCTAGGAAATAGACATCCTCTACAAATATCACATTTTAGCTATGTTTTTAGTCAATTTATTCCTAAATAAATTACTCTGTCTCAATCTCTTTTTGTTATATTTTACAAAACCATGATTCTCATTTGTTACTCATGGACCAGACCGTTTTAGCATTTTCCTAATAGTACCATTTTCCACAGTTTTAGCAACTTTTTAACTCTATTTTCCTACCAATACTTCAACATTTGTGTTATGATAATCTCTGTATAAGCGTCACCCCTCTTGGTTCTAAGTTTAGTAATATCAGAATTTTTACTCTCAATATTTTCAAAATGTTTACACGGCTTATGGCCTACTCAAATCTATTCTACTTAAGTACAGATTTTACAAAGATCAGTGCTGGCGAAGTATCGGCACAAGGGTGTATATCCGTTTAAACAAATAGAACATAGACCTCCCTATCTGACTATCAGGTAATAACTAATCTTACTATCTTTAACCTATCGTTGGCCTCTTGAGCACGAGGATAAATCCTCCCCAGTTGCTTATTGCAACCCTCAAGGTCTGGCCTTTTACTAAAAACTATACTAATTACTTAGGTCTGCCTCAGAAAATTTGTCATCTCACCCCTGTAACCAATCGTCAACCAGCACTCACCCTAATTCTGTACTCTGTCGTCCAATGCGCTCTTTCTCTCAGCTCCTGACTCCTAACAGACACAAGGAAACAAAGGGTGTAATACCCTCACTTAACCATCAGAATTAATCAATGGTTCTGTCCTAAGATCTCCTAAAAATAAACCAAATGGAATTAATTTCAACAAAATATGGATCACAAAATCTCCCTGGAGCATATTGCTGAAAGGCTTTTTAGAATGAGCCTGTAAACCCTTGCATCCAGAAAGCTTGTGAAACTTCTACTTAATTATTTCTCCATTTTAACCTTCTATTATAACCACAACCTTACTTTTAAAATCAGTTTCCTCTGCGCTTCATTCATGGGTCAGTTCAACGAAATAATGTGTCTATCAGTTAAAGCACGTTTGTGTCGCGAACACTCCGTTCTTCAATTTCTAGGCACTTTTTAACCGATCCAAACATGGTCATGTCATGCTATTCCCTGCTGTGATCAAACTCAGCCCTTTCCAAAAAGATTACTGCATTCTGTTTCTGGCCAGAGTAACAGAATTTTTTCCAGGCGTGCACTCCCAGAATTGCAATCTCTCAGAAAAAAGGCCTCGATTTCACACCACAAAGGACAACATATCACAAGCATTTTTTAAGGATCAGCCAAATAATTAAACCGCCATGAATAAAGCATATCCCCAATTTAACCTTTGTTCCCAACATTATATTTTCCTATATTCACTTCTCACTGTATCATTCCAATTTTCTTCTTCCTAGATTCACTCTTTACTGTCATATTCCAATTTATCTTTTTCTTAACTTCACTTTTTACTGTCTTCATTTGTAGATTCATCTCTCTCCCCTCTTTACAACACCTTTAACAAAATGTGTTGTAACTAATAACACCTAAAAATCAACACTGGAGTCAAGCTATTTCACGCACAGAAGCACAGAAAAACTCCCAAAATCCAGCTAAAAAAATAAAAAATAAAATAACAAACACAAGACACAAAAATTCACAATACTCACAAACAACACACGCACATATTCACTCACAACTCATATCACCTTTCCACTCACCTACTCACACACAACTCATACACAGAAAACACGGCTTAATCACACACATCCACACACAGGAGAAACTCCCAAGGTAGCATTATCACGAAAAGTGATAATCAAGATAGCAGTACACAGCCGAAAAGCCACAATACCACACATCGCCTCCAGAACCACAGTGTACTCACACACAAAGTACAAATGACCAGACGCTCCCAGCCTCCACCGTGCGCAGCCTCTGGTCATCCCAATCTCCACACCACACTACTGCAATTACAACAATGCAACTTTACCACGAAAGTGATATTTGAAGAACGTAGCCCACACTCACAACAAAGAATCATCACAAGAAAGCAGGCTTATCACGAAAGTGAAAAGTTTAAGAAAGTAGCACACAGCCGAAAAGCCCTGACGCCACACGCAAGCACATGAAGGACGAAAACCGTCCCGCCGCGTCTGCCAGCAAAACCGGAAAGCCCAAAGCAATGACCAAATATGGACTTTAGCATCACCACTGCCAATCCAAATCCACGCACCATTTGCAAGAGTCGCAGAACGGTCACCAAGTAAAGCAGCATTACAAACGTAATACCTAAAAACAAAAGGTCTACTCAAGAAAACACCTTCTGACCATCACAAGACATCTAAGTGCTCAGGGAAAAACATTTCTCGAATAAAACACATCAACAGAACATTATCAACCAACTCCGCCAAAAACATTAACTTTACACTGTCAATACAAAAAATAAAGTGACAGCCAGCACTTTCTCCAAGGGAAAGGTCCGGGTAATGATGGGACGTTGAATAACTCCCACTCTTCGAAACCCGAACAATGACTTCAAAGAAAGTAATATTTGCCACTTCAAGCCCCATTTCATCACATTTCCATCATTAATAAAACCACAGGCATTTTACGGGCATTCGACTCACGAAGTTCGACACGCGCCGATGTATCTGGACATCTGTACAAATATCCAGATCTTATAACCGGGACCTGTGGACTAGACCTTTCAAAGTCTGCAAAAAAATAAAAAAAATAAAAGGTGCTGACTTATGCCCTCACGCCGGACTACTACCACCGGTCGGCCAATCTACTCAGTGTGTCGCTCCTTGGACACATATCGGGCACACACAATTTGTCACTAAACACCGGTCAGAGGTATCGGAAAGGGTTTGGAGCAGAGGCCCGGCTCCTGAATCCTAGAATCACCCACAGTCTCACTATAATATCACGGTACGCTAAGCCATATAACACAAAAGATCTATGATCTCCCGTGCGCATAACCCGCGCGCCCTGTTACTATATATATTCACCGCCTTACCAATGTAAAACAATTATCTCAAGCCCAAACTTTTTATCGCCTTAGTATAGTTTGTCAGAGACACTACAAAATCTATTTACACTGTAAAAAGGTGGTGACCCTATGTCCTCACGCCCGAGCCATACCACCGGGCGGCCAATCAACTTAGTGCGTTGCTCCATGAACGCATATCGGACACACACAATTTGCCACTAAGCACCAGTCAAAATCAGTAAAAAGGTGCCGAATTATGTCCCCACGCCCGAGCCATACCACCGGGCGGCCAATCAACTTAGTGCGTTGCTCCATGAACGCATATCGGACACACACAATTTTTCGAAACACCAGTCCATTTAAATGAGTCTGAAACATGAAGGCCTATTACTTGTTATAATAGGTATAAAATAGAACTTAGTAGCTTCCAGGCTTTTAACGGTCCTACAAGCTATTTGTGCCACAAAACACTTACCTTAACCTGGATTCCCCAAAAACCACCCCCGCCAGGAAACCAGCCCATCACTTCCGAAACCAAAAACAACAAACAAGGTCCTTTCGCATATTCTTCCCTCCGAAAAGAAGGAAAAAATAGTAAAACGACTGCCGACAGACGCCATTTCTGAAGTATATTCCTGGTCGAGAGAGTGGCTGTATTCAGTCTCCTGGAGAAGGGTTCAATAATGGAGGATCCGGTTCAAGGTTTTCAGTTAGGTATCATCTTTATTCCACCCAACAGGCAGACTGCCGGGTTTAAGGTCTGATTCAGCAGCGCACAGTCATTACATACAAACACACTAATTATACTGTCCCAAATCTGGCTCACATGGGAGGGTCAAAGAGTTAAGTCCCGCCCTTACTCCCTTTGTCAGCCAATCTCAACACAATACATGATACTGGGGAGTCGTGGCCGAACCCCCACAGACATCCTGATTTGCATGTCTTTACAGTGTACAAATTTGTCTTATGTCCAATTGTCAAACTTTACTACTACACAAAGGCTGGTTTAGTCATTCTTGTTCAACATCTCTTAAGCTTTAGGATAAGACCACACACATTATACTTTCATGTTTGCAAACAGTAGTTAGAAATCCAATGAGTCAACAAAGTTGTAGTTACTTTAAGACTGAATCTTTTCCTTAGATTCAAGAAGAAAAGTTACATGGAACTAACTGGTTTCTTCCCAACCACCTTTGTTCATACTTGTGTTACTTACTACAAAATAAGCTTTTTCTGTGAAACAAGAATAACTATAGGAATTCAATTTGAGTCTGCATGACTTCACTTTTACCACACTTCCTGGGGACAGAGGGAGACAACAGATGTTTTCACTTCGGCCCCCATCCTTACATAAAGACAATAGTATTGAAATCAGCCTACTAACTAACAAAGGACTTGGCTCAGTGACTTGTTTTTAGTTCACACTTAAAGCTAGGAGCTTCTGCTCCAGGACAAAGACCAGGATCTTAAAGGGTTGACTGATCAACACATCAATAGCAGAGAAATGCATCTTGTATTCAAAAAAGGTTTAGGTGTTGGGGGAATGCAAAGTGGATCGCCTCTCAGCCTGCATACCAGATGGGGGATGTCCCCAGTTATTTTCACCTCCAAGCACTGCTAACTGCAAGCTCAGAATCACCTAGTATTGTATCTTAATATGGAATGAAATTACTTATCTCGAATACCATGCTTATGTTTGACAAGTATACATCACCTTCTACAGGTATATAGATGCAACAATGTTAATTTGCTGCTCTGAAGGCAGTTTTTCAATGCTGCTCTCTGGGCAGCTTAGATGATATACATACAACAACATTAATTTACTGCTCTGTGGGCTGTTTCTCAATGATGGTCTCAGGGAAGCTTATAGACCTCTACAGGTATATAAAAATGAATGTTTTAAGTGACCCTGTTTTAGTCAAAATGTGTCAATTTGTTAAAAACATAGAACAACATACAAGCTCACCACTCATTTTGTTGACGGGCAGAAACCTCATATCTCCGTATTTCAACGTTTCTATGTTTTGTTCGTACATGAATGCCTTACTTCGTCATACTACAGTGTCACACAAAAGTAACAAAAATAGCAGATAATACAGTACAAGCTCACGAAGCGGCACGATGTGATGGGTTGTGAGCTTGTAGATGTGCTATTAATGCCCTTATTTTCACCTGAAAGTAAAAGTGGTTAAGTGTAACAGCTTTGGACATACAAGGTTTCCACCCGACAGCAACGATTTCCACCCGACAGCAACGATATATAGGGCCCTGGTCAGCAGTGTGCCCTGGAAGGCTCATTAACAAGACAAACCCATACATTTGACTTTCTGGAGCCACCATCATGCCACTGGAGCCACCATTATAAGACACAGGCATATATTTTAGTTACCTGGAGAAAATGGCCAACTAACACCCAGAATAACCTCACGGCTTTAAGAGAGCACAGTTTGTCCTCGCCGCATGCTGGGAGAAGTTCTGTCAACCGTCATGTGCAAGCTTTTGCCTTTGTGTGTGTGTGTGTGTGTGTGTGTGTGCGTGCGTGCGTGCGTGCGCGTGCGGTGTGTTTGTGTTTTTCACGGGGGGACCGTACACCTACTCCTATTCCTATTCCTACTCAACAATATTATATCATTATTATATTTGTTGTGAATTCAGTACTACTTCTAACAAATTTTTTGTTAACTTAGTTTAATATTCATAAGAGACATATTTTATTAGTCTATTACCTTTGTGAATAATCGAGACATGTGAATTCATTTGCATATATGAATCAATACGCAAACATTTTTAATCCAATTTTATACTAAACTAGATTGATTAATCTGATTAACCACTTAAGCCCTATTGTATACTTTGTCTTAAAAGAGAGGAAAGGAGAGGAGAGGAGAGGAGAGGAGAGGAGAGGAGAGGAGAGGAGAGGAGAGGAGAGGAGAGGAGAACTCATCAGATACACATCTGTGACGATGTGATGTCTAAATTTAGAGATGTATTTAACAGGGTGCGGGAAAAAGAGAACAAAATAATATTATATCCTGCTTTCAAAGCCGATGAGTAGGCCTACATACCAGAGTGAAAAACAACTTCATTATGTGGTTTTACGCTGACAGAAAAAAGAAAAAAACAGACACAAAAACAACAACCAATAAAGCAATGTTAGATGACAAACCACCTCCTGCCGAGTTAACCCCCCCCCCCAACGGTATTCTACATGACAGGACCGTTTTGGATGAACAACAACAAAGGTTTGTCTTGGATGTAGCAGAATGTCTGTTACGCTTAGCGCTCCAAAAACGGCTATAAAGGATAAAGTAAACATTAAATCCATTTCCGAGTTATTACACTGGCAGTGGTTGAGACAACCCCAGACTTGTTAGCTGTCTGCAAGCTGTCATGAACAAGCAGTCGGGGCAAATAGCAAGTTTAAAAACGTCCAACCTTTTCAAAAATAGCTACAATAGCTGATCTACAAGCTGATCGACCCAACGCGATGCAATATTTTCTCTATCTATCTTACAACAAAGTATATAGGCCTTAATAAATGGAAATACAGTCTTATGATTCAGGCTTCGAATGCAGATGAAAAAGATTTAAAAAATCATCCTCATAATGATATCCTGCACCCTCAACATCTGTGTGTGCATGTGTGTGACCATATGGGTGTGCTAGTGTGTGTATGTGTGTGTGTGTGTGTGTGTGTGTGTGTGTGTGTGTGTGTGTGTGTGTGTGTGTGTGTGTGTGTGTGTGTGTGTGTGTGTGTGTGTGTGTGTGTGTGTGTGTGTGTGTGTGTGTGTGTGTGTGCGCGCACACACGTGCGTGCGTGCGTGCATGTGTGAGAGATGACAGTGCAGGATGTGTGTAGCTCATTTTCAGATAATAACAGGGTCCTGTCTGTTCTTGCGGTGCAGCGAGGTCCGATCCCCCAGGCTCATCAATCTGCTCGGTTCGCCACCGCGCCACGCCACGCCCCCCTGAAGCCCCGGGCTTTACTTAACACCCCACAGACAACCGCACCGCGCTCTAAATAACTGCTAATCACTCCCCCGATCCCCCACAATGCAATTCTTTCATGCTGAGCGTCAAGGAGCTGTCTTCTTTTAAGTCTTTTGCAGGGAGGAATGTTTGAATGGAATACTTCTGTCGGCGAAGGCTCCTGTTACAAAAGGAACACTTGATGATGCGGAATGTGTTCCCTCAATGTCTGATCGCGACGTAGGCAGACGACAAATTGTTCAGGTGTGTGCGTGTGCGTGTGGCAATTTGATCTCCATGGGTGGTCTCCTCCTGTTTAAGCTGACCTCAGTCTTAATGAGCAAAAGAAACAGCAACCTGCTTCTGGAGCCCAGCAGTGGAAAAAAAACACACACACACACACACACACACACACACACACACACAGAGCACTAACAGTACTTGGGCCCCTTCTCGGGGGGCCTCGGCAGTGTGATGGCTCCGTTAGAAGGGGAATGTTACTGTGGGTGTATGGTTACAGTGAGGGCAGCGCCGCGCTGCCACTTTGTGTTTGGGAGGAGCGCTGAGCAGTCGCCCCACTTTGATTAAAGGTGTTTATACTGGCCATGTGATCCAGTGTGACAATAGGGCCCGGGCTTGGGGCTCGAACCCCAAGTCCAAACAGTCGGTAATGAAGACCAGGCCCAATCCCGCCCCAGACCCCCCTCCACTCTTTAAAAGTGTCATCCCTCTCTCCTTAAATGGTCAACAGGAGAACAATTTTGCGGTGTGTGTGTGTGTGTGTGTGTGTGTGTGTGTGTGTGTGTGTGTGTGTGTGTGTGTGTGTGTGTGTGTGTGTATTACTATACTTGCGAGTTCCAAATGTCCCCACAATTATAGTGCAATTTCAGAAAAATACATTGTGAGGGCCTCACAGGAGAAATGGTTATTTTATGGGGGGGGGGGGGTTATTAGGGTTAGGGTTACGATTAGACATTTAAAGGTTAGGTTTTGGGGTTATTTATACTTGATTTATACTTAGTTGTGTGCCGGTGTCATGCACAAGAAAATAACTGATCAACAAGCCCAGAATGTGTCGCAGCGCTGCTATTTTTCAGTTTTAGGCTTACGGTTAAAAACGCCAAAAATGATAAAGAAATGGCATCGCCCGCCCTAAAACGTTGATGTCATCCTCACAGGTATAGTAATAAAACGTGTGCGTGTGTATGTACGGCGGGCTGACGCAGGGGTCGTCGGGGCCTAGTTTCTTCCGTGCCACGTGCGCACGCCGGCCCTATTGTTTACGCAATAAAGCTTTGAGGAGCCGTGATGCAATCAGGAAGTGATGTCGAGAATTAGCGGCGGCTAACATTACAGCTCCCATTGATCCGGGGGGCTTTTGAAAACGATGAGCTCGCTGATCCATAGTAATTTGTTATGAGCTATACAATCTGCAAGCCCCCCCCAACCCCCATTTTTTAACATCTGTTCCTTTTCAGGCACTTTTTTTCTTTTTCCGTCTCTTTTCCTCTCACTCTCTCTCTCTCTCTCTCTCTCTCTCTCTCTCTCTCTCTCACTCTCTCTCTCTCACTCTCTCCCTCTTTTATGGTGGAAATTAACTAAGTACATTTACTGAAGTACTGTAGCCTACTTAAGTACAATTTTGACTTTTACCTTACTTGAGTATTTCCATTTTTCAATACTTTATACTTCTACTCCATTACATCTCAGGGGCAAATATTGTAGCTTTCACTCCACTACAATTATTTGAAAACTTTAGTAACAACTTACAGATTAAAATTATTATTACAAAACATACATTAACCAATTAAAGGGATACTTCACTTTCACATAAAATAAACATTTAAAAAATATATTAAAAATAAATGAAAAAAGTAATGGAAAAATCACGGCCCCCTCACGCATTAGAGTGTCCTACTAATGTGTGAGGGGGCCTTTATTTTGCCATAACTTCTTTCATTTTTTTTTTATATTTTTTTTTAATGTTTATTTTATGTGAAAGTGAAGTATCCCTTTAAGCCCTATTTTATACTTTGGCTATTCAAAAATTGCTTATCTATAAGCTCATAATGCGAGTTTTTGAAATATGTTGACACATTTTTACTTGTAACAGAGTATATGTAACAGGTATTGCTACTTTAAAATATCTGAGTACTTCTTCCAACACTGCTCTTTTGGAATGGAGGTCGGTTCGGTGGGGAGAGAGAGAGAAAAAATAAGGTCTAAGGAATGTTTCCACAGCCAATGATATCCGAGCCGGTGGCGCTCGCTGGCGTTAACCGACGCTAACGTCCACATGAATAAAGGAGCGGCGAGGCGGTAATAGAATAAGAGAGTCCAAATTTACGACTGCGGAGCTCCGCTTCCCATCGCCCGGCGTCCGCGCCCCCACGTCAAATTCACTCCAGACCACCACAGCCAGCATGAAAATTGTATTTGGACGGATGGAATTGACAGGGAAGAAAAGCAGGGGGGGGGGGGTTGTTGGAGGGATAAAAGGGTACGTATAGACCCTGACACAGGCCCGGGTCAGACGTATGTCAGAGTTGCGTGAGTCTGGACAAACTCGGTGCACTCGCGGTCCCAACGTGAAGGACTGAAGGTCCTGATTTCCGATTATCCACTTGAACTAAAAGCATCTCTATTTTGGGGGCAAACGTTCTGCCACAATTAGCTGATCTACAAGCCTGTAGATCGGCAAGTTTCATGGAAGATTATTGGATGATATTTGGACGTAGAACGAAAGGACGGAGCCTAGTATTGAGCCCTTGGGAATCCGGTCAACTGACCCTACTGTAGGTTTTAAGTGGTTAGACACATTGGTTTGGCCGAAATATGGGCTATTATTAGACATTAGTTTTTACATCATAGGTATCGCAATTATGCAGCAAATGTTTTACCACTTTCAACCCTATTTTGGGCATGTAATTGTAGGTGAAAAAAGTCGTGATGCGTTCAGTTTATGTGCGTCTTTAATATGTACTTGTAGAAATTGTAGAAACTATAATCAAACGTTTTGATAAAATATTGGTCAAAACATCAGTAATCGGGATAGGCATTGGAGTCAAAATCTGTCATCGGTCGAGCTCACGTGTGAAAGACGGCATCCATTACTCCGCTGCAGGCATGGCGAGGCTGATCTCTGATTCCCATCATGTCCCTCTGGAAAAATCACCTCTCCCTCCCCAGCAACGCCTAATGCGTTTTTAATAATATATTCGCAACCATCAGCATCTCACCTCGCAGGGCTAGGGGTGTGTGTGTGTGTGTGTGTGTGTGTGTGTGTGTGTGTGTGTGTGTGTGTGTGTGTGTGTGTGTGTGTGTGTGTGTGTGTGTGTGTGTGTGTGTGTGTGTGTGTGTGTGTGTGTGTGTGTGTGTGTGTCTGTGTGTGTGTGTGTGTGTGTGTGTGAGAGTGTACTCAACGTGTGCAGAGGAAGATAAACAGCTTTTAGGAGGTCCAAGAGAGGGGAGAAGGAGGGCGACAAGACGGATGGCTCAGCAAAATTGGATCCATCCTGAAAATATATATTTCGCTCTGGTTTATATATATATATATATATATATATATATATATATATATATATATATATTTAAAAGAAATATACACCTTCCTGTGATTGGCGAAACGTTTCAAAGGTTCCGCAAGTCCTGGAGTAATGTAAGAGGAAGAAGCAGCAGCAGCTGTATATCACCTCGAAACCACATGTACATTTAGCAGATGTACCGTTGATTCGACAGAGAGATCTTTCGAGAGCGGGGTTAAAGAGAGTAACAAACAAAGCTACTGCGATTACTTTTTCGGTTAATATATATATATATATATATATATATATATATATATATATATATATATATATATATATATATATATATATATATTATTTTTTTTATACAATATCAGCTCGAAAATAATCGATTTGCTTTTCTATAATCGACTATTTTGATTCAAGTCTGATTAACCATTCAAGCTCTATTTTATTCTTTGACGTGCAATGGTGTCACTCAAAAGTATAGTCACAGCTAGATCGGCTATTTTTGATATTATGTTGCTTTTATATTTAAAAATTACATGTTTCGTTTTTAAATCGATTATTTTAAGATAATTATTTTTTACATCATTTAATATCTAAGATTATTTAAGATTGTAAGTCAATGGTTCTTAAACCTTTTCATGTCAAGGACCCCCAATTTATTATGTATTTGGCTGCAGACCCCCATCTGAACAGGGTCCCCCGAGAAGAGAACATTTATGGTCAAACTAATTATTCAATATTTTTCAAATATTTTCTAAAATAGCAGATGTGCAAGCTCGCAGTGTGGCATGAAGTGACGTGCTGTGAGTTGCTATTTTTGAATAGCCAACATATAAATGGATATACTGTTAATTACTTTTGCTGGGGATCCCTGGGGGTCCCCAGACCCCACTTTGAGAAAATCAATGTTTTAAGTCATATCGCCTAACAGAGTGACAGTGTCAGATCTCAGTGCGTTTGCTCAAGAGCACTGTGTGTCGCTAGTGTAGAGACTGAACCCCAGATGTCTCAAGTATTGTATGTGACGGTCACTCCAACCACCAGGCTGACCTGTGGCCTCTTCAGGAAATCATAAAAACACATTTTTATATGGAAAACCATATAAAACCATCTTGTGGAGTATGCTCTCTGTGGTCTGTGGTTTTATAAGCCCAAGCATAATTAAAGTATTCAGCACAGAAAAGCAGATAATGGGGAAAATCTGTGCATGTACGTGTGTGTGTGTGTGCGTGCGTGCGTGCGTGAGTGTGTGCGTATGAGTTGAAGTACTGCATCTAAAAGCAACTACTGTATACTATAGTCAAAGCTGCAATACATAACTTGTTGTAATGAATAAAACATAGTATGTTAGTATGTATTAATGAACAAAACTGCAGTGGTTGTAGTTGGTCTTCTTACTCTTTCAGTGCTCATACGGGAGGCAGAATTTGAATCCAGGGTAGGTTATGAATCTTACAGATTGCATCATTTAATCATTTTATCTTCAGAGAAAGGAAGCTCCACATTACACTATATTATAAGTGTTGTTCATTATATTAAACTTCTCTTGTTATGTCCTGCTGCAAGTACTGTGATATATAATGCATAATTTGTCATTTGAATAGAGGAGAGGAGAGGAGAGGAGAGGAGAGGAGAGGAGAGGAGAGGAGAGGAGAGGAGAGGAGAGGATAGGAGAGGAGAGGAGACTGAAAGGCTCGTGGTTCTCATGCCAAGGACCCCAAATTGATGTATTTGGCCGCGGCACGCCTGAAAGGCTAGTGGTTCTAATGCCAAGGACCCCAAATTGATGTATTTGGCCGCGGACCCCCCGTCTGAAAATATTTTGTGCCAGGGACCCCGATACAAGATTTCTATTGTTAATATGTTTCATAAGTATTCTGAATTGTTTGAGCTTTTTCAAACGTATATAGGGTTAAGCATTTTGTCCTGGAACCCCCTCAAGCATTTTGCCCTGGAACCCCCTCAAGGACCCCTGGTGGTCCCCGGACCCCACTTTGAGATCCACTGGGCTAAAAGTAAATAAACAGAGGGGGGTCATCTGCAGGGTGACCCAGAGAGGCGAGAGTAAGAAGAACATGTAAGTACACTGAAAATAATGATGGTGGCGTTGTCATTCACCTCAATTATTCTTTCTAATCTGTCTCACCTGAAGCGCTGCTAGTAGAGCCATCTCGTTAGAGGTTAAGCCAATTAGCAGTAATATTTCAAGGCAATGACATTAGCCTCTCACGTCTTTCAGCGCGGAGGCGGTTTGGGGGATGTCATTTATCTGACTCAGTGCAGTGCCATCCTGAGTTGCGGCAAAACGATGCCGATCATTATTTGCTTGATAAAGAGGCACTTGTGACATTGCAGAACAATGCCTTATGGATTGTGTATAATCTGCTATCACTTACTGTAAAAGATCCTATCGTCGCTATCAGGGAGAAAACTTGTATCTCCATATTTCAACTTTTTATGTTTTTTTTTATTTTTTCATAAATGAATGTCCTATTTTATATATTGTCGTGTGACAGTGCTGCACAAAAGTGAGAAAGTGTGCAAACATGCCCAAAATAGGGATGCTAGGTTGAAAGTGGTTAGGTTTTATAAATATGTAACGAATGAAAAGCATTAACAATGACTTTCCAACTCCTGAAAAGTAATGACATACAAGGTTTTCGTCCCGACAGCGACGATAAGTCTTTTTGCTGAGTGAGCTATAGGTTATTTAGCACTGTATGACAGCAGTTAGGTGTTTCTACGCGGTCCATGTACTTTGCCAGTCATTAACATGGTGTTGTCGTGGCCTCCGTCTAATGCGCCCACCTTTCCACACGCTGGAATTCATCCCAAACAGGCGTTTTCAAACGACTCCTCTGACCCCTTCCCTCAAACCGGCTTTTATTCTCCCGTGGTTAACTTGTCAATTGGCAGGATGGCACCGATTTGATGAAGAAAAAACAAAGGGAAAATCGGCTGGCAGGAAGTGTACGGGGAGGGAGGGCTGGGGGAATATAATTGCTGCCGTACTGTGCTGAAAAGGCTATTCAAATGCCATTCTGCGCAACGGTGATTGGCTCCCCCCCCCTCCCCCCCCCCCTCCCTCCCCTCCTCTCTCCTCTCTCCTCTCTCAATGCGTTCCCCCTGTCATTCAAAACATGAGGAGGCCTTTTCAGAAGCTTGGAATAGTTAGCATGGCGGAATAACAAGCTAATTAGAGCCCCTCTGGTGATGGATGTCTGAGAGGGGGGGTGGGGGGTTGAGGGATGCACAGCACACCCATACCGCCACCGCCATCTGCCCCCATCTGACGGCTTAATTGGAAGAGCGATGGGGGATAGTTGGGACCCTGCCTAATTGCTGGGCTGACCCTCTGTACATGGTTCTTTTGACCCCCCCCCATCCCCCTCCCCACCTTCCCCTCCTCCGCCCCTTGCCCATTGCGCCTTGGGGTTTCAGACCCACTTTATTACGCTTCTCAGGTTGTGATCGGATTGCTGGGGTCAACGGGGGTCAATAAGTTGCCTAAAGCGGCCATCTTGGTGTCAAATTGAGGATGAAGGATGGGAACGGGGGTGAAAGTGCTCCTGGAGGCTGAGTTGACCAGCTTACTGGAGTGGCTGATCCTCAAACGCTGACTGTAGGCAGTGGTATAAAGTAACTACCGGTAAGTACATTTACTCAAGTACTGTACTTAAGCACAATTTTGAGGTATTTTTACTAACATTTTTACTTTTCCACTACAATTATTTGAAAACAAGTTCATAGTTACTTTGTAGATCATTATGATTATTATTACAAAACATATATTACCCACTTATATACATTTGCACCCGATTCGGATGCTATCAATGCATTGAATGGGACATTATCACCTCTTATTAGACCTTTGAATGGGCGAAATAGGCGACATACTGACCTACCCACGATTTATCAGACCATTCATTGGGTGTTATCAAGACATACTGACCTACCAACGGAGATGACTTAAATACTGTAGTTCAGTTTCGGTTTTGGTTTCGGACCATGACGGAGGCGCGCAGTCACAGGCGAACTGTCACCCCGTGAAGGACCACCGAGGGAGCTAAGGCTCCGAGTTGCCGTCCTGAACGGTGTGACGTTCGCCTGTGCCTACTCAGCGCCGTTCGAGTTATGTGCCGATAGGCACAGAATCGTAAATATTGTTGTGGGGACTGCTCCGCCTCCAAGTAGGTCAGTAGCTCCTGATTACGCCCCATGTATCCTGATGTACCCCCCTACTCCGTCGCCTAGTCGCCCATTCAAAGGTCTGATAAAACGTGATAATCTCCCATTCAATGCATTGATAGCATTCGAAGCCGCTGACATTTCAGCCTTTTTTGAAAATAGCAGGTCAAGCTGCTATTTTCTGCGAAAGTTTTTCCCCAGAATACGGATGCTGGAGTTTAAGTGATTAACCACATGAACCCTAGCGTGCCTATTCTGAGGTGAACATTCAGCGAAGATAGCAGATCGACAACGTTGAGAGCTTGTAGATCAGCTATTTTCGGTGAAGAGATTGGTCTAGATGGAAAAAAGGAGTGAACCTAGAATAGACCCTTGGGGCACTCCGCTCAAATAAGTATATATAGGGTTTAATGAACGATTATTAAAAAAGGTGAAAAATAGCTTCCCATTTAACCTACATGAGACAGATTAATTTGGTTATTGGTTCTAAATATCAGTTTCAAAATATGTTCAGTTAACCGCCCAGCCCTAGTTGAGATTGTCAGTTATTAGGTACTTTGAACTGTACGATGCGACACATCGAGCTTATATCCGCTGTTTATGGCGAGCGAAACTCTTGTACGACAGTATAAAGTACTCCTTGCCTATGTCGTTGCATCGTTACCACAGCAACCACTTCAGATAGCCAGAAGAGAAGACAAGTTTGACTCCTACCTACACGTATTATTACATTTGTTGAAAGTTATCCTGGTTTATTAACTGCCGCAGAAGCTTTCTTACACCAAGTGAAATGCTTTTACCCTTATCTTCGCTGTCTGGTGCAAACCTTGTATGTCCAAAACCATTACTTTTCAGGAAATGGAGAAAAAAAGAACCTGTTCCAATCAAGCCCCCAGAACCGAGAGGGAGCAGTGAAGCGCATTGGACATGCTAGCCGTTCATAGGTACTGCAGCTTATTATGGCTGGGGCCAGACACATGAACGAGCAAAAGCGGTTTCGACCAAAGGGCTCGACTCACGAGCTTGCGCACGGGGCTGCGCACCGACGTGGTGCGTCACCTCCGTGACGCAAAACGCGTCACATAGGACCCAAATAGGCCCCGCCCATCACATTTCCTAACCCGGAAGAAGGGGTGAAAAGGGAGTATGCACTGGTTGAGCGACTCCATACAAGTGGATGGGCGGAGATTTCCGGTGGCCTCTCTATTATTTTTTAACTCTATGGTTCCAATGGATCCAATTTAGTTATTATTTAGTCACAAGCTCCTATACTTGTCATTGGTTCAATATTTATAAAACCCACAGATATACTTAACCAATTTCACTTAATGTTATTTGAAAAATAGCCGATCTACAAGCTCACAGTGCGACACGTTGCGATGCGCTGTGGGCTATTTTTGGCCACTTGTGTGTGACACTGCAGTCTGACGAAGTAGGGCATTCATTTACGAAAAACATAAAAAAAGTCGATATATGCAGGTACAAGGTTTCAGCCCGACAACAGGGTTATCTAGAATGCTCAGTTCAGATCCAGACAGCATCGCCCCCTCCCAGCGCCACTGCCAACAGGCTGAGGTATATTTAGTAACAGGAAGTTGTTCTATCCTGCTCGGTATCAATAGCAAAGCAGTGGGAAGGACCGGGAGAGAAAGTGGGCTAACTTTTGTTTTTGAACTTCCTCTCGGGAGTTTAAAACGGACAGTGCTCTGACCTCATGCCTCTGCTTTTGATATCCCTCCCTCCTCTGGGCATACATTTTCATGGCTGGTGGGGATATGTTTTATCCCTGCTTCTGGTCAGACTGAATATACGTGCATTTCCTTTTGGGAAATGTAGACGATCTGATATTTGATAAAATCACAATTTCAATTGTATTAAATATGTATGATCTACTAGATCTCAACATATCACGTTGTTGTGAGCTTGTCGGCAATGTTTGGCAAAGAGATTTGGTGTAGACGGGGAAAAAAAGCAGTCCAAGTAGTGGTTAACGAACCCAGGTTATTGGTGCAACGCTGCAGTGCACGAATCGACAGTGAACTCCAGCTACTGTGCAAAAAAACAACAGCCTCGACACCAAGTCTAACTTTCACTAGATTCTACTTTTAGTTCAGCACATCATCACATTCTTTCAGCCGTGGATGCAGGCTCTCTGGCAGGGCTGCAGTCGGCACATGGCCTGCTGCTGGACGCTCTAAATGGAAACTGCCAATGTGCTCGCCGAGATACGCTGCCGGCGCGGCTCTCTGTTTGTCCGATGGCTTTGGGATTGGCTCGGAGACGAGTCCACCTACTGCTGATAAGTCTGTCAGGCTGGTTCTCTCACTGTACTCATACAGTAACAATCGTGCTGAACTCCAGGCTGGTATTGCTGGAGCTGAAGAAAATGAGTCTTCCCGACATACGGATTTAAACTTTGTCAGGAGTTGTACTTTTTCTTTTCACTGGATACTTACCGGCAGAACTGCTGTACCGTAGCCAGCCAGCGCCGCCTTGGACTTTCGTCCCAAGGGGACTTGTTTAACACGGATTCAACAAAGAAGTTCAAGAAAGAATGTTTGGTACTGTAACATTGATGCAGAAGAGACTTGAGTAAAGCTTTAGTTTAAAAGTGTTTTGTTGTTTTTTGCCAAAGCTTATTAAAGCATTTTAAACCAATATGTAGTCAAATTATTGATTTGATTCATAAGCAGGCATGTCATAAGTGGGAGTATGTACACCGAGGCAGTAATTATTGGAAAATATGGCCCTTGAGGTTTAAGCAGGGCTGTATTATAACTGTACATTATCAGTGTACTGTACATCATAACAGTATATTATTATTAACACCGCACATTATCTCTGTATATTATAACTGTAAATGATCAGATCTCGTACAAATCCAGTTGAGCAATGAGGAGTGGAATTAGGAATTCAATATGGTTATGTGGGCATTTGGTGGGTACGTTTTTCTAGAGCTCTAGGAGCTCTATAGCGCCACCCTGAGGGAAGCATATCAAAGGAATTAAAAAGGTGAGGTATCAGACAATATTTGATCAGCCTTACAGTTATGTCTGGTCTGATCCTCATATATGATGGACAGTGTGATGCACCAGTAGTTTTGCTGACCATTAGTTTTTTTGTTTGTTCATCACACCAAGTTCATTATGTTAAAATAAATGGTATTCTCAATAAGAAATCTTAAATGTCTTTACTCAAAAAGGAACACAGTTGCCTTACAGCTTTGTAACTTCTAAGTCCTGCACCGGATTCAAACCTGGAAACCTGGCCAGGCGGGGACCCAGGACAGTCCCTGCTTGACCACGCAATATTGCGCTTATGAGCTTCAGGCAGTACTACTTGTCAACCAGTAGACCTGTGTCCTACTCGACTCCAGGGTCTAAATGTGTCAATGGAAGAGTAGGGAGACAACCTCCATCCACTGCAGATATACTAGTTATATTGTATACTCTACCATAAAGTTAAAATAATGTTGTATTCATTCAAATGAGTTCTGGATTGCTGGTAAGCAGTCTAAACAAATGAAGGGTGACTTTTACAGTGGCTGCCACTGAACTCAGTACAACTGTAGCATAGAGGAAAGAAACTAGCATCTACACAGCAACTTTCACAGCTTGAAGTAAAACACTTAAAGGTTGAACGCATACAGTACGACTAAAGCCCTTCCATCTGCTCTTCTATCTGTTTGAGAACAGACAGAGGCCGACACGCACCTTCTGCTCGATCAGCAAATGTTCTTCACAAAGTCTAGAAAACCTCAGTGGATCAAATTAAAAAGTTAGATGTGTTTTGCTTACTTGCCTTTCCAGTCCACAACAGCGCGCACACCACGCCACAGGGCCCCAGTGCTCTCCAGCGCCTGCTCTGCTTATGAATAGAGATAGATTACAGTCTGCAGGAAATGTATGGAACTCTTATCCGCTCACCATGCCCGCTACCAATGACAGGAGTGATAAACTTAAGGTCAGAACAGGCCTGGTCAGTCACTCCAGTCTATAGGCTGTGTGTGTGTGTGTGTGTGTGTGTGTGTGGTGTGTGTGTGTGTGTGTGGTGTGTGTGTGTGTGTGTGTGTGTGTGTGTGTGTGTGTGTGTGTGTGTGTGTGTGTGTGTGTGTGTGTGTGTGTGTGTGTGTGTGTGTGTATGTGTGTGCGCACATGCATGAGTTTGTTGGTCTTACATATGCACATTGTGTGTGTGTGTGTGCGTGTGTGTGTGTATGCGCATGCGTGCGTGCGTCGTCTTGAATTAATCTTTGCAGGCTTAACAGAGTCTCTGTTAATGTGCATCATGAGAGAATGTATGTGTTTGCATGTGTGTGCATGTGTGTGTGTGTGTGTGTGTGTGTGTGTGTGTGTGTGTGTGTGTGTGCGTGCGTGCGTGCGTGCGTGCGTGCGTGCGTGCGTGCGTGCGTGCGTGCGTGCGTGCGTGCGTGCGTGCGTGCGTGCGTGCGTGCGTGCGTGCGTGCGTGCGTGCAGAGAGGCGTGCCATCGAGCCCCAATCACATTTCCATTAACTTCACATTTTTTTCTTTGAGGTTTTCCGCTCCTGTGTCCCGTCAGTCTTTCTGTGCACCACTGATCTGGGACTAGTGTGTCACTGTGGACGGGGGGGGCGAGGTGGGGACAGGGGGGTGTTTGTGTGTGTGTGGGGGGGGGGGGGGGGGGGTTGAGGGATTGTTTGGGCGAAGGAAGGAACTGTCAGTGAATGGCAGGAAGGGCTCTGCACTGAATAGAGACACTGGGCATGGGAACACTGAGCACACGCGCGCACTCTCCTCTCACACACACACACACACACACACACACACACCACACACACACCACACACACACACACACACACACACACACACACACAATACAGCTAGGAGAGAGAGAAACAGAGAGTGCCTAGGAGGAGGCACTAAGGGATATTGTGTTTTTTTTTTTTTTTTGTGCCCTTATCTCTCCTCCCTCTCTCCCTCTCCCTCCCTCCCTTCCCCTCTCTCTCTCCCTCCCTCGCTCGCTCTACCTCTCTACCGCTACCTCTCTACCGCTACCTCTCCCTCCCTCCCTCTCTCTCTCCCTCTCTCCCTCCCTCTCTCTCCCTCCTCTCTCCTCTCTCCCTCCCTCTCCCTCCCTCCCTCTCTCTCCCTCCCCCTCCCTCGCTCTACCTCTCTACCGCTACCCTCTCCTCCCTCCCTCCCTCCCTCTCTCTCTCTCTCCTCTCTCCCTCTCTCCCTCCCTCCCTCTATCCCTCTCCCTCCCTCTCTCTCCTCTCCCCTCCCTCCCTCCCCTCGCTCTACCCTCTCTACCCGCTACCTCTCTACCACTACTTCTCCCTCCCTCCCTCCCTCTCTCTCCCTCCCTCTCTCCCTCTCCCTCCCTCCCTCCTCCCTCCCTCCCTTCCCTCTCTCTCCCCTCCCCTCTCCCTCTCTCGCTCTACCCTCTCCTACCGCTACCCTCTCCCCTCCCTCCCTCTCTCTCTCCCCTCTCTCCCTCCCTCTCTCTCCCTCCCTCTTCTCCCTCTCCCTCCCTCCCTGCCTCCCTCCCCCTCCCCTTCTCCCTCCCTCCCTCCCCCTCTCTCTCCCTCCTCCCATCCTCGCTCTACCTCTCTAACCGCTACCTTTCTACCGCTACCCCCCCCCTCTCTCTCTCTCTCTCTCTCTCTCTCTCTCTCTCTCTCTCTCTCTCTCTCTCTCTCTCTCTCTCTCTCTCTCTCTCTCTCTCTCTCTCTCTCTCTCTCTCTCTCTCTCTCTCTCTCCTCTGTGTTGCTCAGTTTGTGTTTCTCTCATCTCAGTTTCTCTTGCACTGAGAAACCCTGTTTTTCCTCATCATGACTCAAGAGCGCCCCCATGGGAGGAATATGATTTTCCTCGTGCACAAGCGCACACAGAAACACTGCAGGCACACACACACACACAGAGGCAGGCGTAGAGAACACATAAACAATACACCACAACTCATCTTAAGCACACGCTAAGATGCACATACAGTTGCACTTTAGGCACGTGCACTGTACACGAGTAATCACACACACACACACACACACACACACACACACACACACACACACACACACACACACACACACACACACACACACATGCACACACACAAATAGATATTCTTTATCAGCCATTGTTTATCATATGTCACACTCCATAGATCAGAATAATAAATACAAAACTAAACATAATTATTATTTTGGTATTTCTCCTTTCATTATCTCACTGCTGTTCACTATTCATGACCATTAAGATAATGCTGTTTGTCACATATTGAAATTAAAACAGCTCATGGTTCTTTATCTGGGAAGACATGACGCAGACAACACTGGAGCAATTAGCGAATTATCAATTTAGTCCGCTTGAAACCAAATAATAAAAGATTGTGGTTTAGTTGTGAAAAATATGATATATGCCTACACTATTCATTACAAAGTAAAACCCAGCCTTCATAAACTCTATGGTAGCAGCACATAATTAAAACAAATCATTGTACTTCAAATGATAAAAAAGTAAAGTGTTTATTATTCAGTTCTGCCTTGGTCTAGGAGTTTTATGCAAATATTATCATAACTACTCGAGATATGCGAGCCAACAGACAGACTGATAGACAGACGGACAGGTGGGAGGACAGACGGGGGTGAAGAAATTACATCCAATGCTAAAAAAAAATACATATTTCTAAATGTCATGAATTTCAAAACAAAAGTTCATTGCCAAATACAATATTTTTGGATAAAATATGTGGGAAAAACTAGTTTCTTAGTGCGTTGAGGATAAAATAACAAACTTCCTGAGTCCTGAGTTCCAATCCTCCATCTGTTGAGAACGACTGAGGAGGGAGATGAAGTGTTCTGCTCTGATGCTAATGCTAACAACAATGGCTTATGCTGGTCTATTCTCCATGTGCGTCTCTGTGGAGGGAGGGAGTGTGTGTGTGTGTGTGTGTGTGTGTGTGTGTGTGTGTGTGTGTGTGTGTGTGTGTGTGTGTGTGTGTGTGTGTGTGTGTGTGTGTGTGTGTGTGTGTGTGTGTGTGTGTGTGTGTGTGTGTGTGTGTGTGTGTGTGTGTGTGTGTGCGTGCGTGCGTGCGTGCGTGCGTGCGTGCGTGCGTGCGTGCGTGCGTGCGTGCGTGCGTGCGTGCGTGTGTGTGCGTGTGTCGTGTGTGTGTGTGTGATTTATGTCTGTGTGAATATGTGTGAATGTGCCCGTGTGTGTACAAATGTACCTGTGCGTGCGGCACGTCAGTGTGTTGTACATTTAGGCTTGTGTGAATGTGCCTGCATGCTAGTACAAGTGCATTTGTGTGTGTGTGTGTGTGTGTGCGTGTGCGTGCATGCTATTGTATATTCAGCTGTTTAATATGCGTAGGGAGAACAGGCCCGTATTGTGGCGATACCTCACAATTCCCACAACAAATTATATTCACTTGTGATCTCAATAAATTGGTGTCAAAGTGCAGGCGCAAAAAGTTGTGTTGTGTGAATATGAAATAATGTGGTAATGTGCTCTCCTGGCGTCGTGCCAGAGACTGCGATATACACCACTGTACTGCTCGCATGCTTTAATGCACGAGCAGTCACAACTGCTATACATCTATTTTATTCAAATTCTAATCACTGAAATGAAAGGTACTTTGTACCTGGCACTGTTAGGCCCTATTGTCTAGGCTCTTTTCGTTCAGTTTCGTTCCCATCAAGTGGATTTAAATCATCTCTGCTTCTTAAAAAAGATCTATTGGTAGTAAGTAAGAAACAAAGGTTTCGCCATCTGTTTTGGCGCAGTATTTTTTTAATCGGTGTTTAAAAGTCGGTACTATTTTCTTAGCAGCGTAGTAATACTTTCAAAGGGGTGGTGCGGTTTTTGGCACGTGATTCCCGTTACAGCCAATGGGGTCGCCTCGAACGCTAACGTCCGACGAAAAGAAATCAAAACAAAGAAAATGTCCTTCAAAAGCACGTCAAAAGGACTCGAACCGATGCTATATGAATCTTATGTCTGTCCAGAAAGAAGAGGTTCAGGAATTTACACGGACAAGATGGGATATAACTACAACTAGCCATGGATACACGACGGTCGTCTGTCCCGACCGAACTTCAACCAGGTGTTTGCACTTTTCCATTTACGGCCCGTACATCTACATAAACGTTCAGATTTCAAATATAAAGTGCTTACCGCATGGCCACTAATGTTACAATTATGTATGGTCCCGCAGAAGTACCCGTATATTCCGTATTGTTCAATAAAGAGTATTCTTAACCGATTGGTGGCCATTTTCTCATCGATTTATAATGTATCAGAGTGCAATACACCTCCCATCCGATAGGGTCGCGTGGTTGAAAGGATATGGTGAAAATGGCCACCGATCGGATTAACATGCTTTTTATTGAACAATACGGAAGATACAGGTACTTCTCTGGGCCCGTACATAATTGTAACATCCATGGCCATGGGTAAGCATTTTAAATCTGAAATATGAACGTTTATGTAGATGTACGGGCCGTTAATGGAGAAAGTGCAAACACATGGTTGAATGTTTCAGGGCTACTACAGAATGTGCGTCAACGTTACTTAAAAACGTCAACATTGTGTGGATATGGGTTCTTACAAGCCTCCTGAGGACGCTGGGTTTCACGCAACATTCTACCAGCGTGTTATTGACAAAAATACATTAATGTGAGAGGAAAACGGCAGAAGGATCAACTCTCAAACAGAAACGTCAGCAGGTGAGCCACACACACGGGGGGGGGTACTCGCATTTTAACATGAGAGACTGAAATAATGTATTGTGTTATCAGATAAAAACATCTATTGAAAATAGCAGATCTACAAGCTCACAACGCATCACAACGCGTTGTGAGCTTGTAGATCTGCTATTTTCAATAGATTTATTTGGGGGGAGACACATTTTAACATGAGACTGAAATCATTTTTTATGTTATCACATGAAAAAAATCAATTGAAAATAGCATATCTATAAGCTCAAAACACATCACGTTGTAAAAGTAAAACTAACTCAAAATTCTACTTTGAGTACAGTAGCCTACTTTAGTAAATGTACTTAGTTACTTTACACCACTGAAAGTACAGGTAGGCCTACTAAAAAAACCTACAGTACTCAAGTAATTGTCCTTTGTTGCTGTCCACCACTGCATCTCACCAGTGCTGATAAAGCCCATAAGCTAATTGGCAATATGGCCAAGTAAGAGATTGTAAACAAAACATGCGTGTCAATATTGGACTGTCAAATATTGATTTATCATTTTATGATTGTATGGGTGCTATTACTGTATTTTAAACATTCCCGTGTCATTTCATCCATGTTCCATCTCTGTGATAACTCAGACATCTTTACATCGTTAACAGCTAATACACCAGATGTTGTGATTGATAAAGAGTCCAGGGAAGTGTCTGTATTAGATAGCCTGCACCTTTGACTTTAGCCTAGAGGAAGCCTTTATGACCAAGATCATTAAATACCAACCACTCCTACATACCATCTCAGAGCTGGGCTATTAGGTGCAGATTATTTGTTTTTATATTTGGCAGCCTATAGGACATACCCACATACTGGCTGTTAGAGGGTTTCAACAACTTGGGATGCCCAAAAAGGTTGGCAAAGTATTGTGCTGTCTCTGTTGTAATTGGCAGCCGCCATACATGGCGGAGACGGTGTTACTTATACCCATAGAGTACTGAGTGACATGCCTATTGTATCATGAAAACATATTCCAGGATTATGTGAATGTAACCTTACTGCACCTATAATATTTGTGTCCCTGTATGTTTCTCCTTTATGTGGACATAAATAAATGGTTTGTGTGTGTGTGTGTGTGTGTGTGTGTGTGTGTGTGTGTGTGTGTGTGTGTGTGTGTGTGTGTGTGTGTGTGTGTGTGTGTGTGTGTGTGTGTGTGTGTGTGTGTGTGTGTGTGTGTGTGTGTGTGTGTGTGTGTGGAAATGAACCACCCTTCGCTGACCGCTACAAGATCTTCTGTGAGAGAGTCATCCGCCATGGCTTATAGTTGACCAAGAGGTGCTGAAAATAAACCAGCTACGAAGGATGTTCGTAAACACAGTGAAGAAGCATGAGGACCTTGATGCTTCAAACTACAGGTAACTCAAATACCATGTGTGTCTTTGACAGTTCTGGGAAACAAAACAAAAAACTTTATGCTGAAAAGTATATTATAGATGTATTCCCTCACAAAAGATCTTTATTTACACACTTGTGCTCATCTTTCCCTAACATTTTATGTTGCAGGCAGGATAAATTGAAGCGGAGGTTGACCCCTGATTTCCCCCAGCTGGTTTTTCACTGCCCTACCAAGTGCAACATCTCTGAACATACATACATGTCCTTCCTAGGTATTTTAGGAAAAAGGTTTGGTGATGCTGCAAGACATACGCATTGAGTCAAGTTGGTGCCCCAAATCCATTAATGGTGTGATCAGTGGTCATCCAGGGGAGATGCAGTCTGCACTTTAATATTTTGTCATATTTGTATACTATTTTGCTGCCGTTGCACTGTCAACCAACATTTCTCTGTTCATACCTGTGAGTGACACAGAAGGCCTGATCTTGTGGGTGGGTGGGAGGGTTGATGTACAAATGACACATGCTGTGACACACTTTGGTATTTTAATAAATATTTTATACCATATGTTGTAATAATTTGGAGCTTTAGTGTATTTATTTTAGTCTAGTCCATTTTTGGCATTATTCCCATCTAGGGGGCTGATTTTCAGCCATTTTGGGCCAAGGAGTGCTGCTTTTTTCCCCTACCTTTCAGTACACAGTAGGTTGTGACATTTTCTATGTATGAAATATAAGCTTTTATCTAAATGTACTATGTGTATGTTTCATTGTGCTGGGCACTGATCACTTCAGTAGAAGCGTTTTCTTTCTACATTTCTTGATCAAAATTCAAATATGAGTACACTAAGGCACCAACACTTGTTTCAGGTGTTAGGTACATGTATTTATGACATTTGAGAAAGATTTTGTGTTGCCAAAAACAATAACAC
>NC_137618.1:29745167-29772667 GCF_963280865.1 Gymnoscopelus braueri
TGTCTCTCCGTCGGTGGTACAGCACAGGGCTGTACTGCCGACAAGCAGTGAGTACAGTACCATCACTTCACCAGTGATTAGTTCAGATGAGAGGGTTTCTTGACATCACATGAACTCTAGAGTCCCTATTTGGCAAATGTTGGTGTAGACTCAAATGGGCCGATGAAGTATAGGGTTTAAGGTTTGAAGTATATAGGATGTGTGTGTATGAGTTAAAATAAGTGCTAATTAGCCATGTGATTTTTCAGTAACAGGGGTCTCCGCGTCTCTCCAGCTCTTTAGTAAACAGAAAATAAATTCCCAGGTTGGGATACCAATTTCATCCAGGGGGTCCACCTTTTAACAAAAAAACCTATTTTAACACAAAAAAAAGAAAAAAAGAAATAAAACGATTACTTACACCACCATGTGCTTTTCTATCAGTGCAACTTGCAATTCCTCTAATCCCAATTACATCGCAGCGGGTATAAGTATAAGACTACTATAACTATTAGTTTATATACTATAAGATTTTTTATGCAGGCATGCACGCTCCTCCGTACAATTTAATAATTGAGCTGAGATGTTGAGTCGATTTGTGTGTTTGTACAAACACACAGCACACAAATTGTCCACGATTTTAAATGGCAGATCTACAAGCTCATAGCGCGGCACTCTGTGCCGTGCTAAGAGCTTGTATACCAAATAAATCTTAAAATGACACAGATGCGTTCCCGGTCTTAATGAGTTAAGACTCCACTTTAGCCGGTAGCACATGACCTACTTATGACTTAATGAGTTAAGATAACCATGCAGACTTACCCTGGTCATTTGTTCTCATGTCTTTTGTTACTTATAGGCCAGTTTTTTTTTACCACAAGGTTAGAATGTAGTTTAGAGCATGTTATTTAGACAGATGCTGCTAGGTTCATTGGTATCAGCATCAATGTACAGATTACTATTTTTATAGTAACCTATATTGTTTAGAACAGGGGTCTTCAACAGGGGGTCCGGGACCCCTAGGGGGTCCTCAGAGTTACTACAGGGGGTCGCCAAATCTTTGTGTGTGTGTTTTTTTTTTTACCTTATCCACTTCAACCCTAGCATCCCTTTTCTGAGGAGAACTTTAACCAAAAATAGCAGATCTACAAGCTCACAACGCCTCGCGCTGTAGGTCGGCTATTTTTGGCAAAGAGGTGTTTGGTGTAGAAGGGGAAAAGAGCAGACCAAGTAAACTAAAAAAGTTGAATCTGAAACACAATTTTATACAATATAGAGGGGGTCCCTGCTTCATCTCTCTCTCAGCTAGGTGGTACTTGGCCTGAAAACGTTGAAGACCCCTGGTTTAGACTGATGCTAGGATTATTGGTTTACCTGTGATCCTACTTTACTGAGGCACTACACAGTCTCTCTGCATATGATGTATGTGTTTACCTTTTCTTATTGGAACTCGCTCTGTATAAGAGTGTCTGCTAAATGCCTAAATTGTACAGTGGCGTAAAAAAGCAACTATTCCTCCCCTGTATTTGTGATCACACTCCTCCCAGTCAGGCCAGCACAACATGGGGCCGGTATCATACTGTGTTCTGTGCCACTTCATCACCTCCCCCATGCTGCTTTTGAGGAATATGGAGACGGGCACCAGGTGGAAATATGAACAATAAGTGTTTTCCATGTCCTTCCTCTCTGGGTTTGAGCGAGGACACCTGTTCAGTGGTGGAAAAAGTGCTCAAATACTTAAAGGATCAAAAGTAAAAGTACTCAATATGCAGAATGTCCCATTTCACAGGTTTTCAAATGTCTAAAATGAAAATAGCCATTTGAAAATAGCAGATCTAAAGCTTCCAACCGGTCGCACCGCGACGTGTTGTGAGCTTGTAGATCGGCTATTTTCAAATAGCTGAAGTATATATATATAGGGTATAACTGAATTGGTTAATGTATGTTTTTTTTAAATAATAATACAAATCAACAAAGTGACTAGTAACTAAAGTTCTCAAATAATTGTAGCGGAGTAAAAAGTACAATATTTGCCTCTGAGATGTAGTGGAGTAGAAGTACAAATATTGAAAATTGGAAATACTCCAGTGAAGTTAAAGTGCCTCAAAATTGTACCTACTGTAAGTACAATACTTGAGTAAATGTACTTCGTTACTTTTCACCACTGCACCTGTTCTACTGCTCTGACGGTGTTCTTTGGGGTCAGCAGATCAGAGCAGAGTTTGACACTACTCAATTATACTCAGGGCTTAAGTGGTTGAGGTGCTTTTAAACCAATTTGATTCGCATAATAAAAAAGGTTCTAAAATTGCCAAAATAGCCAATCTACGAAGGCCCACAACTTGTAGATTTAAAAAAATGTTTTCAAGGATTTTTGAAAATGTTTTCAATTGCTTTCTCTCCCACAGAATTCACACAGAAATCTACGATGAACGAGGGCTGCACGGATAACTGCCGCTGCCTATTTCGATCTTCATTTGAGTGTTCTGGGCATCGTGGGATTTCTATTCTTCTCGCTGAGAGAAATATGTTTCCGTCCGCGGGTGTACGCGAAGACCGAGGGGGTAAGGATGGGCGGGGGAGGGGACTGGAATGGAGAGGCGGTGTGTTGATGATGTCATGATGCTGTTTGAACCTCCAAGTGCCAGTGTGTTTGCTTTGACTAGGAGGTCCCAGTCTGGCATGATGATAGGACACTGGACAGAACGGGTCACCGTGTGGCCTGAAACAACACAGGGAGCCAGAGAGTAACCCCGGGAATGTTCTAAAACAGTGTCACGTACGGTACGCTGTTTGGAGAGAACGCCTCCGGCAAAGAAAACAGCCACCGAGGCAAAGAGGAGTGATGTTTCCTTGACAAGTGTATGTTATAAAAGGAAGGATAACATTTTGATAAAGACAGAGTTGTTCCATCAATCCACATCTGTCAAGTCTTGGAATACATCTTCCATTCGACTGTGTTTTTACTTGCTTTTGGTAGTTGGTTGTAAATCACTTTGGGTTTGGATCCAGAGACGAAGTAGCGGTTAAGTACACTTCCACCTACATGCAGCCACTTCCTGTTCTGGACCAAATCCCACCCAGAACCTTCACTCCTACATGTCTCCATCTCAGCTTTCCTACTATCTGTCTTTCCTACACTGTGTCCATCTCAGCCTTCTTACGGTTTGTCTCTCCTACGCTGTCTCCATCTCTGCCTTCTTACTGTTTGTCTCTCCTACACTGTCTCCATCTCAGCTGTCCTACTGTGTGTCTCTCCTAAGCTGTATCCATCACAGCTTTCCTACTGTCTGTCTCTCCTACACTGTCTCCATCTCTGCCTTCTTACTGTCTGTCTCTCCTACACTGTCTCCATCTCTGCCTTCTTACTGTCTGTCTCTCCTACACTGTCTCCAGCTCTGCCTTCTTACTGTCTGTCTCTCCTACACTGTCTCCATCTCAGCTTTCCTACTGTCTGTCTCTCCTACACTGTATCCATCACAGCTTACATGTCAAGGACCCCCACATTAATTATGTATTTCTGTGCGGACCCCCATCTGAAAATGTTATGTGCCAGGAACCCTTTTTTTGAAAATACCGGATCTCTAAGCTCTGACCTTATGAGGTGACTGAACCTCTGTGACAGCCATGGAGCTGCTTTCTTATTGGCTGTTCTTTGGGGCACCCTGCAAGCCTGGAGACACTGATGAATGAGAGTCACATGACATTCATTAGATATAGTACGGTAAGTTAGTTGCAAAGGTTCACCTATCCTAATGTCCTCATTTAACACCGCTGATCCTACACCCACTCTACAGCTCTCTCGCTCTCTCTCTCTCTCTCTCTCTCTCTCTCTCTCTCTCTCTCTCTCTCTCTCTCTCTCTCTCTCTCTCTCTCTCTCTCTCTCTCTCTCTCTCTCTCTCAGAGGTGTGACTGTTTAGCAGTTTTTAAGAATTTAGTTAAAGCACGAGTATTGTTTGAATATAAATACTATGGAAGAATGGGGGGGACTTGGATGTGTTAAAAAATATATGGGACTATATGAAGGCGTATTTTCTTCTGTAAAAGATATAGGCCTATGGGAATCATTTTTGTTGAGGTGTTGCTCAAAATATTTTTTTGTGGTGTTGTACTGTATTTTGTGATTGAGTGTCTGAAAGAATTAATGTAGCAAACATTCTCTCTCTCTCTCTCTCTCTCTCTCTCTCTCTCTCTCTCTCTCTCTCTCTCTCTCTCTCTCTCTCTCTCTCATCCTGTTTCATTCAGTAGCAGATATGTAATAGTTATAATTATACCGGTGTGCTCAAACATCTGTTCGCCAGTTGATTGAACGGTTCCCTTTCACCTGCATTGCATTTTAATGCAAATATTAGCATGTGAGCTTGTCAGCAGTGTGCTGTCTCAAAATGGGATTAAAACAACATTGCATGGTATGTAATGTACTGTGTAAGAAGTGGTGCATATGCTACATTTCTCTTCATTTATTATTTCAGTGGTAATTTATATGTAATCCTTATCATAATGTTGTCTTATCTGATATCAGGCTCATTAAAGTGTTATCTCAGTTTGTCTTGAGGTGACAAACTTGAGGTGTAGTAGATACTGCATTAATAGTGTGGGATAACTCCAAGTATATATATTGTGTTCACAGAGAGAGAGAGAGAGAGAGAGAGAGAGAGAGAGAGAGAGAGAGAGAGAGAGAGAGAGAGAGAAACTGAATGGAGATATACAGTAAGTGTCTAGGGTCTTCTCAGACTAATTAAATTTAGCAAAATTGCAAACGTATGATCACTGTTCCCAGGTGACTTGCAATTTGTCACCACTTTAAGACACAAAGTGAATGATGTCAACATTACATCAAGGTCCTCGACCCCTTTTACAAGTGGTGATGTCTGCACATACTGCTGAAGTGATGTCATAATGTTTGAATTTAATTTATCAATCCACACAGGACCTGACACTTCACTAGTGCTTATTTAAGTGCTGTACATTTTCTCTTAGCCTGGTTTGAATACCTGAATACCTGGTTATACATCACTGAGTTATGAAGTGAGCATCTCTCAATATGGATTTTAGATTGTGTTATACCCGATACAGGCTCAAGAAGGATCAATTGACAACTTAAGCCCTATTTTGTAATTTGTTGTATGATCGGAAATAGCCGATCTACAAATTCACATTGCATTGCGATGTGAGCTTGTACAGTAAATTGTTCACTACTTTGCGAAATTTGCGAAAGTATGAGATGAGGTTTAATTGGTTAAACTTTTTATTTGGCATTAGTAAATAAAATAACTGTTTACAGATGCAATTATTTTAAAATGTTATCTGGAAAAGCTTATTTAGCATTGTAGCAACTCATAATGTAATAACGGCTCATAATGTAATAACGGTTCATAATGTAATAATTTAAATGTAATAAAAACTCATAATGTAATAATCAGCTCATAATGTAATAAAAAAATTAGCGCATAACGTAATAACAGATTTTTCTATAATGTAATAATGTGTAACATTATAAATCTCACGTAGCCGCTTATAATGTAATAAAAGTTCATAATGTAATAATGTCTCATATTGTTGAGAAAAGTAAAGTGTTACATCATAATAATCATTATCAGTACCATGGTCAGTACCATGGTCAGTATCAGTATCATGGTCAGTATCATGGTCAGTATCATGGTCAGTATCATGGTCAGTACCATGGTCAGTATCAGTATCATGGTCAGTATCATGGTCAGTACCATGGTCAGTACCATGGTCAGTATCAGTATCATGGTCAGTATCATGGTCAGTACCATGGTCAGTATCATGGTCAGTATCAGTATCAGTATAGTATCATGGTCTGTATCATGGTCAGTACCATGGTCAGTACCATGGTCAGTATCATGGTCAGTACCAAGGTCAGTATCATGGTCAGTATCATGGTCAGTATCATGGTCAGTATCATGGTCAGTACCATGGTCAGTATCAGTATCATGGTCTGTATCATGGTCAGTACCATGGTCAGTATCATGGTCAGTATCAGTATCATGGTCAGTATCATGGTCAGTATCATGGTCAGTACCATGGTCAGTACCATGGTCAGTATCATGGTCAGTACCATGGTCAGTATCGGTATCATGGTCAGTATCATGGTCAGTATCATGGTCAGTAACATGGTCAGTATCATGGTCAGTACCATGGTCAGTATCATGTCAGTATCATGGTCAGTATCATGGTCAGTATCAGTACCATGGTCAGTATCAGTATCATGGTCAGTATCATGTCAGTATCGGTATCATGGTCGGTATCATGGTCAATATCAGTACCATGGCCAGTACCATGGTCAGTATCAGTATCACGGTCAGTATCATGTCAGTGTCATGGTCAGTATCATGGTCAGTACCATGGTCAGTATCATGGTCAGTATCATGGTCAGTATCAGTATCATGATCTGTATCATGGTCAGTACCATGGTCAGTATCATGGTCACTTTCATGGTCACCATGATACTGACCATGATATTGATATGATACTGACCATAATTAACCATGATACTGGCCATGATACCGACCATGATACTGACCATGATACTGACATTAAACTGACCATGATACTGACCATGATACTGACATTATACTAACCATGATACTTATATGATACTGACATTATATTGACATGATACTGACCATGATACTGACATAAAACTGGCCATGATGCTAACCATGATACTGACCATGATAGTGACATTAAACTGACCATGATACTGACCATGATACTGACATTAAACTGACCATAATACTGTCATGATATTGACATGATACTGACCATGATACTGACCATGATACTGACCATGATACTGACATGATACTGACATGATACTGACCATGATACTGACATTCTACAGACCATGATACTGACCATGATACGTACATGATACTGACATTATACCGACCATGATACTGACCATCATACTTGCCAGGAAACAACAATTTGAGCCGTTATTGTCTCCGCCAGGCCGAAAGGCATGGCGAGGGAGTATGTTTTACCCCTGTCCGTCCGTCCGTCCGTCCGTCCGTCCATCCGTCCGTCCATCCGTCCGTCCGTCCGTCCGTCCATCCGTGTGTCTGTGAACAGCTAATCTCCGGCAATTTTTCAGATTGTCCTGTTATAGCGCCACCAAGAGGCCGATTTGTGCAAAACACATTTTTGGATAACAAACCTCACGCAAATCGGTACACAGTATCTATATAGTCATGTGATCAACACGGATCTCTCCGATTTCTTATATTCTATCCTGATTGGCTAAGATTGGCTAAGATTGGCTTCGTTTGCAGGATTGGTTCGTTTTGAACAAAATGCCTCAAATCATCAACGGAGCGTGCGATTGCCGTTAAATTTTGCGCACACCTTCCCACTAGGCCGAGGAAGAAATGCCACCATTTTCACATTGGCCTGTTATAGCGCCACCAGCAGGTCTAATTTAGCAAAACACATTTTTGGAATTGAAAGGCTTAAGAAGAAATGGCACCCTTTTCACATTGGCCTATTATAGCGCCACCAAGAGGCCACAATAACCTACCTGACCTGGCGGAGACCTGTGCTCCGAGGAGCACTTTTTCTAGTTACATTATGCAGTGTTATTACATTATGAGTGGCTACGCAAGGTTCTTAATGGCTCAACTTATAATGTAATAACGGCTCATAATGTAATATATTTACAGTAATAAAAGCTCATAATGTAATAATTAGCTCATAATGTAATAAAAACAACAATTTGAGCCGTTATTACATTATGCACTGTTATAACATAATGAGGGGCTACGCAAGGTTCTTAATGTATCACATTATTACATTATGGGCTCATGATTTTATTACATTATGAGCTGATTATTACATTATGAGCTTTTATTACATTTAGTTTATTACATTATGAGCTTTTATTACATTTAGTTTATTACATTATGAGCTTTAATTACATTTAGTTTATTACATTATGAGCCGTTATTACATTATGAGTTGCTTAGCAACTCATAATGTAATAACGGCTCAACTTATAATGTAATATATTTACAGTAATAAAAGCTCATAATGTAATAATTAGCTCATAATGTAATAAAAACAACAATTTGAGCCGTTATTACATTATGCACTGTTATAACATAATGAGGGGCTACGCAAGGTTCTTAATGTATCACATTATTACATTATGGGCTCATGATTTTATTACATTATGAGCTGATTATTACATTATGAGCTTTTATTACATTTAGTTTATTACATTATGAGCTTTTATTTCTGTAAATGTATTACATTATGAGCAGTTATTACATTATGAGTTGCTACAGCAACTCATAATGTAATAACGGCTCAACTAAATGTAATAAAAGCTCATAATGTAATAAACTAAATGTAATAAAAGCTCATAATGTAATAAACTAAATGTAATAAAAGCTCATAATGTAATAAACTAAATGTAATAAAAGCTCATAATGTAATAATCAGCTCATAATGTAATAAAATCATGAGCCCATAATGTAATAATGTGTTACATTAAGAACCTTGCGTAGCCACTCATAATGTAATAACACTGCATAATGTAACCAGAAAAAGTGCTCCTCGGAGCACAGGTCTCCGCCAGGTCAGGTAGGTTATTGTGGCCTCCTGGTGGCGCTATAATAGGCCAATGTGAAAAGGGTGCCATTTCTTCTTAGGCCTAGTGGGAAGGTGTGCGCAAAATTTCACGGCAATCGCACGCTCCGTTGATGATTTGAGGCATTTTGTTCAAAACGAACCAATCTTGCAAACTTTGGAAGCCAATCTTAGCCAATCAGGATAGAATATAAAAAATTGGAGAGATCCGGGTTGATCACATGACTATATAGTCATGTGATCAACCCGGATACTCTCTCGCCTTGCCTTTCGGACTGGCGGAGACAATAACGGCTCAAATTGTTGTTTCCTGGCAAGTATGATGGTCAGTATCATGGTCGGTATAATGTCAGTATCATGTACGTATCATGGTCAGTATCACGGTCTGTAGCATGTCAGTATCATGGTCAGTATCATGGTCAGTATCATGGTCAGTATCATGTCAATATCATGACAGTATTATGGTCAGTTTAATGTCAGTATCATGGTCAGTTTAATGTCAGTATCATGGTCAGTATCATGGTTAGTATCATGGCCAGTTTAATGTCAGTATCATGGTCAGTATCATGGTCAGTATCATGTCAATATAATGTCAGTATCATATAAGTATCATGGTTAGTATCATGTCAGTATCATGGTCAGTATCATGGTCAGTATCATGGTCAGTATCATGTCAGTATCATGGTCAGTATCATGGTCGGTATCATGGCCAGTATCATGGCCAGTATCATGGTTAATTATGGTCAGTATCATATCAATATCATGGTCAGTATCATGGTGACCATGAAACTGACCATGATACTGACCATGGTACTGACCATGATACAGACCATGATACTGATACTGACCATGATACTGACCATGATACTGACCATGGTACTGACGATGATACTGACCATGATACTGACATGATACTGACCATGATACTGATACTGACCATGATACTGACCATGGTACTGGCCATGGTACTGATATTGACCATGATACTGACCATGATACTGATACTGACCATGGTACTGATACTGACCATGATACTGACCATGGTACTGACCATGGTACCCATGATACTGACCATGATACTGACATTAAACTGACCATGATACTGACGATGATACTGACCATGATACTGACCATGATACTGATAATGATTATTATGATGCAACACTTTCCTTTTCTCAACAATATGAGATATTATTACATTATGAACTTTTATTACATTATGAGCGGCTACGTGAGATTTATAATGTAACACATTATTACATTATTACATTATAGAAAAATCTGTTATTACGTTATGCGCTCATTTTTTTATTACATTATGAGCTGATTATTACATTATGAGTTTTTATTACATTTAAATTATTACATTATGAACCGTTATTACATTATGAGCCGTTATTACATTATGAGTTGCTACAAGCATGGATATGAAAACAGGTGCAAGTAGTTCAAATTGATTATTATAGGTTATAGAATTTGCCTCTGAATAGTGAAAGTGATGATAGTATATTAAATAATAATCCATAACATTTTGCATAGTATATCTTCTTTTATGAATAGTACTGTATGTCAGTATATTGCAATAACAATGTGTGGTTGTCACAAAATGCCAAGTCACACCTGGAGCTGCGGCACACCAGTATGCCTCAGCCCACACCGTTTGGGAAACACTGCGCTAGACTGTCCTTTCTAAGGAAAACAGCAGGAAACTGCCTACAAAAATAATGAAAACAAGACTTCAGCTGGGCCCCGGAGACAGCCTGGCCCACTTTGTCATCTAATCTCTGTTCTGGCTGACTCATTCTTTCAAAAAATGACATTTTGATGGGAATGCGTTTATCTTGCCAATGCCAACTATGAAGTAATGAGATCTGAATCCGGCATTACTTACATATAGATTTATAATTGTATAGGGTAGGGAAAAGAAACTGGGCTAATTAAACATTTTTACTGACACCAGTGGGAAAACAAACGGCAGAATCAGCCCAAATGAGTGCATTCCAGAGCCTCTGTGTTCTGTTTGTTATAAAAGCTTGGCGGCTTTTTGTCCAATTAGTTGATGGACCGTTTGATTTGAACAAACTCGTCCAGTAAAACATGAAATGACTTCATATTGTATTGAAATTACACTGAGGCAAGTAAATGGAGTGCTGAACATGCATGCTAGTGACATTGATATATATATATTGTATATATATATCATCACTTTGATCGATATATATATATATATATATATATATATATATATATATATATATATATATATATATATATATATATATATATATATATATATATATATATATATATGTGTGTGTATGTGTATATATATTATTTATTTATTTATTTACTTATACACATATATTCCGTTCTTCACTCAGCTCTACAGTATTGACTCTCCAAACCCTGTGCTGTGGCTGACATCCCAATTTTAAGATAAGAGAAGTTGGAGCGGTGCATGCGTGTGTGTGTCTTTCACATTTGTGTAGCTGTGTGTGTTCCACATTTGTGAATTTCTGTGCGTGCGTGCGTGCGTGCGTGCGTGCGTGCGTGCGTGCGTGCGTGCGTGCAGTATCCTACAGTCATGGCAGTAGGCCTACAGTAGAGCAGAAGCATGTTTGTCTGTGCTCTGCCACAGCATTTAGCATTCTGTTACCATACGTCTGACCAGTAATCACACACTATAGGCAAACATGTTCCCTTCAACCTTCATCTATGACACGAACAAGATCACATGCTTTATTACATAATAACCATCAGTTGTGGAAAGTAACTAAGTACATTTACTCAAGTACTGTATATGCTGTAGTCGTCCAGATATTTACTTGGTCCCCTCCTTTTACCCCTCTACACCAATTGCCGAAAATAGCCGATCTACTGTTGTAGTTCTGGTATTATTGTTTTCCCTGAATAGGGACGCTAGGGTTCATGTGGTTAAGACCAATTTTGAGGCACTTTTACTTTACTTGAGTCTTTCAATTGTTTTATACTTTATACTTCTACTCCAGTAAATATTGTACTTTTAGTATATTTTGATGCCAATACTTTTGTACTTTTTTACTCGAGTAACATTGCTACTTTTACTTACTAAAAAGTACTTCTTTCACCACGGTATAACCATGGAATATTAAATATCTGATGAAACTGAAAAAACTTTCAACATATTCTAACATGCCTCCATCTCTCCAGCACTCCATACGTGTTCCATGGATTAGTGTGATCTAGTGATGAGACGCTGTAACGTGCAGTTAGACAACATACTGGCGCTCTACCCATAATGCATTTCACTGGGCGCTGGAACAGAAACAGCTCCAGGTGATGTAGCTGCATGTTGAATATGCATGTTTTCATTATCTGCCTTCAAAACTTTGGAAAGCACGGCTTTGATTATCGTATTCTGCATGCTGGAGAACAGGTCCAAAGACCTTTTATCTAGTAAGAGAAGTTATTTATTTCATGACTTTCTATCGCATTATCATTGATCGTTGATTCCTTTTCTTTCTTTCTTTCTTTCTTTTATCAGCCCAGCTGTTGCATGTCATGCTGTGTTTATAGAAATATCAATTCCTAAGTGGGGATTCTCTCTTGTGATGTTTGGTTTCCCAGCCAGGACACTCATATTTACAGTTGCAGTATTACCCATCTCTGTCGGTAGAGGACATAAAATATATACATTGACGCTTTAATTCTGGTAAATTTTCTGCCATAGGCTCTTATAAACTTGCAATGGGGCAAACATAATAAACGTTATCTCGTACTAGTCAACATATTCTCACTCTCAAGCGGTCCTACATAATTTAATATGTATTTTACGGCATCCAACATGGAATGCGGAAGCCGTTCTCAAACCCAAGACGTAAAAGGGTGACGACTCCACTAAATAACAGTTAAAACGACGGAGGCGCACTGTCCGAAGCGGACTTGGCACCACGAGAGGCAACGCCGAGCGAGCTGTGAAGCGAGCGAGTCTCCGTGCCGAACGCTGTGAAGTCCACTTCAGCTGACTTGACTGAGTTCCAGCCTGAGAGGGACAGAATCGTAAATCATCGCTTCCCCCGTCAGCATGCGACATCGCGGTCACCCCAAAAGTGAAATAGTGCTGTATGTGCACTTCCAGTCCCATCCTGTCACCCGTTTGACGGCTTGAGAATGAGAATGTGTTGTAGGCGTAAGAGTAGCTAATTCTGTTGCTGCTAATTCTCTGTCAGTCTACTTTATGTGGATTATGTGGTCGACACGCACTGACATTTTGCACTTTAATCCCATGTACAACGCATTGACTTTTGTTTTTTTATTGTGTGTTTTTTCAAGCACCTTAACTAACGTCCATAAGTATATCATGCACAGTATACATCTGCTGCTATGCTCACGCACCTTTATATCTTATCTCAGGTACCATGTGTAAATATGTAGATAACTTGTTTTTTTTTACCAGGTGCTCGAAGAGCACCTGAGTCTACAACAGTCAGACTAATCATCATCATTCGACACCTAGTCGACACCTAGTCGCCACCTATTCCTCATTGGCTGTCATGGCTGTCCTTCACTCTTTAAAGCCAATGGGGACACTTCCCCGTCGGCCCGTCCTTTAAGCCAATGGGGAGACGGCCCGTAGCCCGTTAGCCTAAATACTAGCGTGCTTCATTAGACCTAGTTTGGCTATTAAGTTATTATTTGGCCATGTTCACACTGACTTCAATCTTCACTATTGTTGGGAAGACCCGTGTGGTGTCTAAAAATGTTGCCACCACTTATATAAAAAACATTATTAGCGTTTACCGTCGCATATTCAATGTTGCCAGGTTTGGCGAGAAACAAGCAATCTGAAAAACAAGTTATCAGGTCTATGAAAACAATCACACACACACACACACACACACACACACACACACACACACACACACACACACACACACACACACACACACACACACACACACACACACACACACACACACACACACACACACACACAGAGCACCTGGTAGAATATGACTTTTGTAATTTCGTTCTTGTTTTTTTTGTTCTCTTGTTTGATCTCCTTTCCCCCTTGCCCCCCCCCTTCTTATTCTTCCCTTTCATTTTTTCTATGGAAATAACGATACGATGGGAACTATGCACAAAAATGAATTTCACCCACTTTTTTACTTCTGTAGAATTGTAAAAAAATCTGATTATGATTCTAATTCTGTTGCTGCTTCTTATAGTTCCAATCGACAACAACAACAACAACAACAACAACAACAACAACAACAACAAAAACGTGACAGTGCAGGCATCAGACTCGTGATTAAAAACATGACAGACTCCAGGAGGTGCAGATACAACATGCTGCTCCCAGAACAGTACATCTGTGGATTCATGAGTACGGAGGGCTTCAGTGAGGTATGAGATCTTACACGCTCACTCCTTCCATGACAGAATCAATATGTGGTGAGATTGCACTGTAAAATCCACGGTGTTCATATAACTCTGAGGGGGGACAAATGGAACCAAATGGACTGAGGATTTGACTATGCGGTTCACTTCTGTCTCATAAAAAAATAAGACATTATGTCTTCACCTGAATCATCTTCACAGTTACTGCTGCATGGTCAGTGCACTGAAGAAACCACATCCAATAAATAATAACATTCTCCCTCCAGCTTGAACCGCTTATCTACTGTACCCTGGTGGACAATATCAAAGTCGATTTTGAGTACTGTACTTGAGTACATCTTTTGAGTAGCTGTACTTTACTTATTTGTATTTTTGGATAGGCTTTCAATGGTGACTTTCACTCCATTACATTTCAAAGACAAATAGTGTACTTTTGACTCCACTACATTTCTAGAAAGGGAACAAAGTGTAAAAAGAAAAGTAAAATGTACTATAGTATGAATGTATTAGTATGTAGTATGGATTAACCTTCAATGTACTTTCAAATGTAGGGAAATGAGTGACATTGTTAGGTGGGTTTATTGTTGCATTTAATGGCTGAATGGTGTCTATTTCACATAAGATAATTCACAGTTCCTTGCATAATTAGATATATGTTTACAGCACGTTTGAAAGTTCCTGAGTTCACAGGTGATAAGCAGAGGCGTGTGTGTACTGTTTATCATTGGACTTTGATTGGCACCTTGCTAATTTGTTCATATTGCTGATTTATTCCATAGATCCATCAGACTGTGGAGGATGACAGGGAACTAAGTGACGTGCATCAGAGACAGTAATTATCTCACTGGTAGTGAGCACATTTCAAAGTGTGTGTTTGTGTGTGTGTGTGTGTGTGTGTGTGTGTGTGTGTGTGTGTGTGTGTGTGTGTGTGTGTGTGTGTGTGTGTGTGTGTGTGTGTGTGTGTGTGTGTGTGTGTGTGTGTGTGTGTGTGTGTGTGTGTGTGTGTGTGTGTGTGTGTTTGTGTGTGTGTGTGTGTGTGTTTGTCTTCCTTAGCCCGATTTACTTAGTCGTACAATGGTGTACTACATATTTTGTATACTTTGTCGCCGAAGATTTCTGGCACAGCACAGCGAAAGCATTACGCTCTCTATCCTGTCACCCAGTGGATTTTTCTTTTACCTCTCAACTGTCTCATTTTGACGATCGCACACCAGCTGTGCAGCCATTACAGTCGTATAGGAAATGCAACTGTGTCTTAAATACCATTACAGAGATGCCAATGGCGTGACTCTGGTTAATGAATCCAGTTCCATTACACGTTTATGTTACTTATGTTTTAATAGGAGTTGGATGCACGTGCAGAAGCTATTGTTATGTCCGTGATTAGCATACCGTTCTGTCTGTTTGTTTATATATTAAATGTGTTTCTTTCTAGGGAGAGCAGACATGGTTGAATGCAGGTTGATGTATTATAAAGTGTAATTAGTTAATAATTATAGTGTGGTAATTACATTGGAGAGGAAACCCAGAGGTGAGTCACAGCGGGAAGCCTTCTGAGGCGACCGGCTGCTGACAGGACCCGCACGCACTCACGCACGCACGCACGCACGCACGCACGCACGCACGCACGCACGCACGCACACACACACACACATGCACTTGTACAAACAGACACACACACACATGCACTTGTACAAACAGACACACACAGGCACACACACGTACAGGAACTCATGCAGACAATAGGCAGCCACCTACACAGTGTAAAGCATTATGCATTCACCTCTGCAGACGGTGCTGCTATTACCAACATAATGATGAACACAAACATATCATCTGCGTACATGTGTTCTCTCTGGGGCTTGTATTAATTTACTTTCTATTTGCTGCAGCCCCTGCTCTGCATGTCCCAGTAGGAGCAAGTCATCACATTTTAGTCCGCTGTACAACACATTACAGTCACTACCCGAAGGAGACGCTTTAAAGCTTGATTTATACTTAGTCGTGCGCCGGTATCACGCCCGTAAATTGCCAATCTACAAGCTCACAACTCGCCCCACTGTGGCGCGCTGCGAGCTTGCTGATCGGTAGTTTTTGGTGAGCGACACCGCACACAGCAAAGTATATCAGCCTTTAACCGTCATGAATATTGGATTAAGATCCTCAGGGCTGCCTGAGCATTGTAACAACTCTTAAGCACGCATGCAAGCAGGCACGCATGCACGCACAAGCGCACACACATTTTAGACATTCAAACATACCACGTTCATGCATGCACACACATAACTCAGTGCAAACGTAGACCCAAACACGCTATACACACTTAAACGTATGTGCTTGAACACTCGGGCGCTCACACCTCGCGCATACAAGCACGCACACACACAACTGTGTACTGTCACTTTTAACTGAAGCTTACTGCGGTCAACAGCACAACCACCCTCACCCTCTCACTCCACCCCACGCACGTGTGCTTTCACGCACGCACGCACGCTCGCTCGCACGCACGCTCACTCGCACGCACGCACGCACACACACACAAACAATGTAATTTTTCTGTAGGAATAACTCAGGCTATCAACACCTCCCCTCCAAGTGCAACCCAAGGATTGTACCCTCTCTCATGCACTGCATTACACACACACACGCACACACACACACACACACACACACACACACACACACACACTCACACACTCACTCACACACACACACACACACACACACACACACACACACACACACACACACACACACACACACACACACACACACACACACACACACACACACGTTATCCTCATCAGACGGGGGTATTATAAACCGCAGCAATCGCACATCTCTGGCTCTGCTCGCACCTTTCCAATTTCCCGGTAACCTAATCCTGTGTGTTGATCATTCCTCATCACAGCCTGGGAGGAGAGAGAGAGAGAGAGAGAGAGAGAGAGAGAGAGAGAGAGAGAGAGAGAGAGAGAGAGAGAGAGCGAGAGAGAGAGAGAGCGAGAGAGAGAGAATGGATAATAAATTGTACATTTTCATCTCGTCACTATCAGGTCAGGGTGGAAACCTTGTACGTCCAAATCCGCGGTGAGGTTGTAGATCGGCAATTTTTGCAACTTTTGTGTGAGACGCGGTAGCATGTCGAAGTAGGGCATTCATTTGAAATATGGAGATACAAGGTTTCTGCCCGACAGCAACGATATGAAGTTGGATTAGGGAAATGGCGTCCTCATGTGTAGGTCTGAAGGGGGGTCTTGAGTTGTGCGGGCTGTGACCTGTCTTGTAGAGAGTTAATGGAACGGCAGGGAGGAAGAGCGAGGAAGAGTAGATACTGTCCGTCTTTTTAATCCAATGAACGACATAATCCTCACCGAATTAGTCCAGTTAAACAATGTTGTCTGATGAGATTTACACTTACAATTTGGATGAATCTGGCAGGAAAGTTGAAATAATATGTAATATGGGACAAAGACTCTAAAGGTGAGTTCCCACCAAAAGGTAAGATATATAAAAAAAAACATATTTGTCATGCTTATTCTGATATCAAATGGACAGATTACGTTTGGTTGTGCCCTTGCCCTGGGGTGACTTTGCCCATGTGTGTCTTCCGCCTGAGCTCCCCAGCCCCTCCCCTCTCCTCTTTGAACTCTGATTCCCTAGGGTGGACTCACCTGCGGGTGTCAGCCGTGCCTAGTTGGCTAACGAGCCTCAGAGACTATTTAACACTGCCTGTGTCTGTTCCATGTGCTGGATCATTGTTGTTTTGTTGTATGTTTCCGGGTTTTCCCCCGGGTCCTGTATTTCGCCCTGTGAGGTGTACCTCTGTTTGCCTTATTATATTTAAGTAAAGGTGTCGTTAAACTGTCCTCCTTGGTTTCCTGCCTTTAGTTTGAAGTTGAGTGGCTGCATATGGGTCCTAGAACACCCGGGTCCCTGACAGAAACAAAACAGACAGAAATGTTGTCTACTTCTACTTCCCTACCTCTAACTACTTTCAGGATAATGTAGCTTTCAAGTAGTTCAGCAAAAAAAAAAATCACCATATAGCTGGGTAGCAGAGCTAGTTTGGCAAAAGCATCAGTTGCACATCAACATAAAAAAGCACAACAGGTGTTTTGAGTGCAGTTCATACAGTACATCACGGACCATCCATTTGTAACTATTTCTGAGTTTGAGTGGATGTTGTTAATTACACCAAAGACATTTTTCTCCTTATGCATCCATTAGCATGTATGTGTTAGTTTTGTGTGGATTTTGTCCATCTTCCAGCTTCATCCACTTCAAACACCATAAGAGCTAAACTAAATGAAAAAACCTTCATTCATATGAACAAACACTTCACCTTGCCAGCCTGACTCCAATACTCTTCACACAAAGACGCGTCCATGCACAGAACACACTGAAATATCTACTTCCTGTTTTCTTAATATCAAAATCGAAGCCTGTGCACAAAGGACTGACACGGAAATGTTTCTTTCAAATATCAAAATGCATGAATGCAGTATGAAGCCCTAATAAGTTACAATAATATACATATGTGCACGCATATGCTTGTGATGATGGGGAGCACGCTTGATGTTGATAATAATAGAAAGGGCTTGATTTCTTTTTAATCATCCATTTTATGTCATTTCAAGCCACAAAACATCACACACTGATGAAGGCCGGATGGACAAATCTGTGCCTTGATATTAAATCAGAGTGTGACCCCCTTTCTTTTATTATTAATGTTACATTGTTTAGGACAACACAGCAGACAGTCAGAGCGTGGTGGTAATACAAATGTATTGATTATTGACTGTTTGGGAATTAATCATATAGATTTATTTCACGTACCCTCTAAACCGATCAATGTATCCCAAGGGTACGTGTCCACACTTTGACAAAAGATGCCCTATAATATAATATAATATAATGTATACGGAAAAGGTTTTGGTGTATTCTAAACAGGTCTGTATACTTGTACAGTTGATCTTATATTATATTATAGTATATTATATAATATTATTATATTATATTACATTACATTACATTACATTACATTACATTACATTACATTACATGGTATAACAATATATCATATCATAGTCATATCAATAGTGTGAAAACGTTAATAATAACAAAATAATTAAATCTCTGCTTTGCTTCTGCAGTGAAAACTTCAAATGTCAACCAATCAATCAAGTGTGACACTTCAAAAGGCCTCATAGAGCTGTCCGGATCGAAATAGAAACCCCGGGTGTGGTTTTTATGGCGCGCATATCTATTCTGGTGAACCTTTGTGGGTGCTGAGCTGGCGATCCTGGTTTGCAGTTATCCATAGCTTCGCGTTTTTAACGGGCCTTCTTTAAAGTATATCACTTCTTATGACGGGAAACAAGACATTTCCAGTTCAAGACCATTACACAGTCTGAAAGCATTACGGCTCCGTCTGCCAGCCGGGCCCTCAGATTCGATTACAGCTGATATTGTAAATGGGTTTTAAGGATCTGCCCCGTCTGCCCCCAGAAGAGATCCTTCAGAAAGCAGATCCGTGTCCCCCTCTCGCTTACGACACCCGCTGAATATAGCCGGCTTCGAGACGCTCGTAAAGAACTGCCTTGCACGGACGGATCTGGGCTCTATTGGAAACACATTGGCTCATAATATTTGCCCCCACCCCCCACTCCCGGTGATGTGAAGGGTTCCCGTGGCAGTTCCAAGGTCAAACGCCTGTAAAATCAAAGACGGCAATTTGTCGTCGGGTCTGTGGCGATCCCTCCTTGAGCGGCGCACGCAGAGCCTGATGTCATCTGTACTCCATCAAGAGAGGAGAGGAGAGGAGAGGAGAGGAGAGGAGAGGAGAGGAGAGGAGAGGAGAGGAGAGGAGAGGAGAGGAGAGGAGAGGAGAGGAGAGGGAGACCCATTCAAGCTGCCGTTGTAATCCCCATCAGACCAGATGTAAATCAAGACATTTTCCCATTACAGACGGACGGGGTTCTCTGATGGACCAGCTGCACCTCCCTGTCGCTTCCTGCGCCGTCGTCTCAGGAACGTGATCGGCTGATTAACGTGCACCCTGGGAACGTGACCGCCACTCTGTCGGGGCGCGGGCCGCGGCTGATTTGTTGAGGGAGTTACAGTGTGTTATCAGGCCCTGGCAGACAGGCAGGCACGCAAATTAAGAGCACACGCCAATATGTGTTGTGTGAGAGTGCACGCTTGTGAGCACACACACACACACACACACACACACACACACACACACACACACACACACACACACACACACACACACACACACACACACACACACACACACACACACACACACACACACACACACACACACACACACACACACACACATGTAGACACAGGGGCACACACTTGCATGCACATGCACACAATCAAACTAGGGAAACCCTAGTGTGCACACACCTCACGCATACACGTGTAGATTTCTCACGAACAGAGCAGCTCTGCATGGATAGCGTTGTTTGGCTGCAGTGTTTTGGTTACGTGGCCAATTTCTTCCCCCTCCAAGTGGCTCTCACCAGCTCCTCGAGGGCCCGAGCTGAATTCCTCGGCCCGATGCCGGAAGCTTCCATGCGTCTCTATCAGCTGCCGAAGGCATGAAGCGTCTCCCGTGTTTCTGAAGAAGACCAGCCACTGTCATCTGTCAACAACATCTGCAGGAAGCAGCTTGTTTTCATCGCGGGGGGATTTTACGGCGACGTACCTGTCACTCCCACTCGTACGGATTCCTAACAGATGCCGCCTTGCTTACTTTCAAACTCATTAACAGCGCACACACTCACATACACACCAACGGACGTAGGCATGCATGCACGCACGCTAGGGCATTCACAGAATAGTCGAATATTCGAATATCAAACCGACTATTCGACTATCACACCACTATTCGACTATTCGAAAAAAAAGAAAAAGAAAAAAAAAAACTTTTTTTTTTTTTTTTTAAGATTTTTTTTTTTTGTGGCTTTTCTAGAGCAGACACGCAGCTGTGAGCTCTGGTGTGACGTCAACTCGCATTCCTTGAGTCAAGTCATCAATGCCATTGAAAAAAAAAATATATATATATATTTTTTATTTTTTTATTTTTTTATAATCAAACCGAATAATCGACTATTCGAATACTTTTGGGTCGAATAATTCGAATACAATAAATCACTATTCGTTAATGCCCTAACGCACGCACACAAATGCTTGTCTCTCACTGAGTGTGTGTGTGGTGGGTATGCTTTGAATTGGATGTAAACACACCTTAAGCCTTAACTTGAACCCTAGTGTCCCTATTCTGGTGCAAACAATCTGTGAAAATAGCCCATCGTCATAGATCGGCTATTTAGTTTAGAGCGAAAACCGGAGGCAGCCTAGTATAGAGCCCTGGGGGACTCCTGTCAACTAAGTACAGGGTTTAAGTGGCTAAGTTTGGCCACGACATGTCTGGGATTCAAGTTGAGAAGAAAGAAAGAAAGAAAGAAAGAAAGAAAGAAAGAAAGAAAGAAAGAAAGAGAGAGAAATTGTAGAAGTGATGGATGAAAATGTAATCAAGCGCCTTTGACCCGCTTGCCAAATACAGGACTTTTATTTCAATTATGTGACGTGAACGACAAACATTCCCAATTAAAACTCCCTACTTCAAACTAAACTAAACAATGTCAACAGCAATGCCAAGCGGGATGTAACATCCACCCCCCTTTCTGCCCCTGGCCCCCCGACAAACCCGGAAAATCCTGCCTGATTGAGAGAAATATCCGAACCCTTCGCAAAATTGGAAAAAGTTTCACATCCAGCTCCAACTTGTGAGTGCGTGGAGGCTGCTGGCTCCAAATCCATCAGGAGGAGGCTGATATATCCATCTGGAGGTATGTACGCCTCCCATCCCTCAGGAGAGAGACCCCCGAACACCCCCCTGAACCCCCCCCCAGCCTCAGACCTGGATAATCCCTCATGACGGATCACCAGCCGCTTCTAACTGTATCTTAACTCCAGCCTTCCCCAGATCCATCACCTCCCTCCACACACCGCACACACACACACAAACACACACACACACACACACACACACACACACACACACACACACACACACACACACACACACACACACACACACACACACACACACACATGCGTGCACACGTGCAACACACACTTTAACCAGCGAGGCTTGGCCAGGGGAACCATTAGAAGCGTTCGCATGCATTTAGATGATCCCTGTGTTTTCATTAGCCAGACCCAGATAATCTGTGTATACAGTGCGGAGAAATTAGGGCAGTGCAGCCGCAGGGCGATTGAAGGGGGGTGGGGGGGGGGGGGGCATTCACATGTTGACTTCAAAGGGCAGGAGGAGAGAGGAGAGGAGGAGGAGGAGGAGGAGGAGGAGGGGAGGGGCTGGGGTTTGATTGGAAGCAGGTGGACTCTGTCCGGAGCGAGAGGCAGGGTGGGCCCAGCCCGGGCTGGATGAAGGGCAGAAGCCATGCCTTCCAGGGCAAGCTGGAGCGCTGTGTGTGTGTGTGTGTGTGTGTGTGTGTGTGTGTGTGTGTGTGTGTGTGTGTGTGTGTGTGTGTGTGTGTGTGTGTGTGTGTGTGTGTGTGTGTGTGTGTGTGTGTGCGTGCGTGTGTGTGTGTGTGTGTGTGTGTGTGTGTGTGTGTGTGTGCGCGCGCGTGTGTATGTGTATGTGTATGTGTGTGCGAACATGCACGTGCGGCGATTTGCATGTACGCGACTCCGTAATGTTGAACCTTTAACACCGGACCAAACGTAAGAGCAACACAAAACATTGAGGAACGCACACCGTGTCTTTAAAGGAGTTGTTCACCTAAAAAAAGACTTATTTTCTATCAAGTAAACACAACCCATGAAGCCTTGAATTCATGGCGTCTTTTTACTTTTTTGTCGCATTCCCAAGCCAATTATTTGATGTCTCCTATACCGGAGACTCCACCGCTCATCAAATTATTGGCTTAGGAATGCGACAAAAAACAAAAAATATCCATGAATTCAAGGCTTCATGGGGTGTGTAATTGATAGAAATTATTTTTTTTATGGGTGAACTATACTCCTTTAAGTATATTGTATGTCTTCCACACTGGCTGTGTGCTAGTCTCCCAGGTCGCTGCATGCGCGCATGTGTGTGTGTGTGTGTGTGTGTGTGTGTGTGTGTGTGTGTGTGTGTGTGTGTGTGTGTGTGTGTGTGTGTGTGTGCATGCTTGCATTCCTCAGGGTTCAACGCTTTGCGTTGCTCTTCCGTCGGTCCGGTGTTAGAGGTTGGACAGCGGGGAGGCGGGTCGTGGTAGTGTGAGTGATTTTTCACTGTCTGCCTAAGTTGTGAGTTCTCAGCAGGCGACCTAAACACTCCGTGATTGTTCATCTGGAAAAAACCTGTTCCTCATGCCTTCTTCACACACGTTTGTATGACTATGCTTGTGAGGACATCATATTTTAGTACAGCAGTTTTATAAATATTTTTACCTTTTCTTTTCCATTTGTCACCCTAAAAACAGCAACACAACGTGTCGCATCGCGGCTCGTTGTGTTATAAATGGGCTATTTTCGGTGTGCGACACTGGTGCGTATTTATGTATAAATCAGGCACAACTCCAAACCTTAAACTTGACCTCTAAATACCTAATCCTAACCCCAATATGAATCTTTTCTTAATTGTAAGCCTAAAGCTCAGTCCACACCAATGATTTGTGATGCGACGAAACCATTGCAATACATTGCCGAGAGAAAATAGCAGTGGCCTGAATTTCCGTATTGCAGGACGGCGCAGTTTTGGGTAGTGATGGAAGAAGTACTGAATAGTAAAAGTATCAATACCCTATTGTAGAAATAGTCTGTTACAAGTGCAAGTCCAAAATACACGTAAAGTACCAAAAGTTAAAATACCCATTATGCAGAAGTTTTCAATTGTACGTAATGTAGAAAAATCCTTTGGAAATAGCAGGTCTACAAGCTCACAACGCGTCGTATTGGGTATTTTCAAATTGCCAAAGTATAGGACTGAAGTGGTTTTGAAATAGTCTACAAAACAAAATCTACAAAATAACTATCGTAAATACTAAAGTTTCCAAATAATTGTAGTGGAGTAAAAAGTACAATATTTGCCTCTGAAATGTATTGAGGTAATTGGAAATACTCCAGTAAAGTAAAAGTACAGCAAAATTGTACTTAAGTACAGTACTTGAGTAAATGTACCTGGTTACTTTCCGCCACTGGTTTTGGGATTCTGTTGCAAGTCGATGCAAGTTTGCAACCCGTTGCATTGTGAATCATTGTTGTGGACTGGGCTTTACACAACCATTTATCTTTCTCTGGAAAAAGCCTGTTTTTCATACAGTAGGCGTCCTCCTTCCCCTCCCTCCTGCCTCACGCTGGGGTGTGTGGGGTTCCCATGTGTGTGTGTGTGGTTCACTGGTCCACGCCAGGGATGTGGTTTTGACCTGTCTTTTGAGGTATGGACCTGTAAATCTTCAGTGTATCACCTCGGGGAGGTTTGCACACGCAGGTCATCTGCAGAGGTAAACACACATTTATTCTGCAGCTTTGAGACACTGCTGAAAAAAAAAAAACATCTGTCTGGAAAAGATGTTTCTAATCCAGTGTTTCCCAAGCAGTAGGTCGGGACCCATTGTTGGGTACCATATCAATTTGTATGGGTTGCGAGTAAATATCCCTTTATTTTTCATTTCCTACATTTTGTTCGGTCTACTCAGGAACAGGATGTGGATTGGGATGCAATACCTATTGTACCCGTTGTCAGTCTATGCCCTTGTTGTGCCCATATGGAGATCTCTGTGTCTGTCTGTCTGTCTGTCTGTCTGTCTGTCTGTCTGTCTGTCTGTCTGTCTGTCTGTCTGTCTGTCTGTCTGTCTGTCTGTCTGTCTGTCTGTCTGTCTGTCCCTTTTATGCCTATATATGGACATTCCTGATGTCATCAGTATAAGCCCATACTGTATATGGGCAAACCGCCTATCCGACCAACTCGCCGCCGGGCATCGCACTCCCTCAAGTCCACGCCAATGCAATCGCCAAGTTTGAAGATGAATCAATGAGTCAAACATTTATTTTCACATGTACATTTTTAGAGCATGAATGTAGATTCATGTATCATATTTATGTACTGTATACACAGTATACTGTATGACAGACACACACACACACACACACACACACACACACACACACACACACACACACACACACACACACACACACACACACACACACACACACACACACACACACACACACACACACACACACACACACACACACACCAATATCAGTTCTTACTCAGAGTATTATTACCATGACAACACAAGGTTCATATTTGAAATGACCTGACCTGTAATTCTGTCACACAACCATAAACACACCCAACAACACTGTACCGTTATCACATCGCCATGGAGACACACGACCAGAGTAATATCACGCACATCTGCATAGACACACACTTGTGTGTTTGTGTTCATACATGCGTATCGTTGCTGTCAGGCAGGCCCATGTATGTCCATATTTCAACTTTTAATGTTTTTTTTCTTCTTTTTTTTTTTACATAAATGAATGCCCTACTTCATCATACTATAGTATCACACAAAAGTAGCAAAAATAGCCTGTCTACAAGCGTGTTGAGCTTGTAGATCTGCTATTTTTGCTACTTTTAAATATGAAAAGTAACAGTTTTGGACATAATGGTTTCCACCGACAGCAACGATATATACTTGAGCATGTACACACGTGACAAACAAATATTTCCATCATGCATACACGCATGCACAGATATACACAAAATCCATACCCTCCTCTCTCTCTCTCTCTCTCTCTCTCTCTCTCTCTCTCCTCTCTCTCTCTTTCTCTCTCTCCCTCCCTCCCTCCCACTCACTTTCTCTGGCCTATAATAATCACAGCTAAAGCTTGAGAAACTACTGTTTTTTATGGCCTGACAAAAGGCTATAATGTATAAGGCTGTAATGTGTGTGTGTGTGTGTGTGTGTGTGTGTGTGTGTGTGTGTGTGTGTGTGTGTGTGTGTGTGTGTGTGTGTGTGTGTGTGTGTGTGTGTGTGTGTGTGTGTGTGTGTGTGTGTGTGGGCTGGGTTTAACCCAGAGGGGATGAGGTACACTGGAATATTTATGCTCTCCTCAGCGCTGAAGTTGTAACTTACACAACAGTGCAGGGAAGCTAATTTCACTCTAAATGTCTCTCTCTCTCGCCTCTCTCTATCTCTTTCTCTCTATTTGTCTCTCCCCCCTTCTTTCTCAGTCTCTCTCCATCTACAGTATATAATGTAGATATATATGTCATGTGCGTGGTGTTTTTGGTGTTGTCTCTGTGGGGGTAGGTATACACGCACATACTTTAATAGCTGTGGTATCAATCATTGTCCCCAGAGCGTGACATATAATGTGCCTGTCTGTTTCCTGATGTAAACTAATGCTGCCCTTTCCTTGCACTTCCCTGATTGTTTCTGGGCTACTTTGTGAGCACATGTAGCGTGCATGCATGTGTGCGTGCATGCGTACATGTGTGCGTACGTGCGTGCGTGCATGTGTGAGTGCGTGTGTGTGTGTACCAAGAAACTGAGAAAACACTTTTGATAAGCAGGACTGTAAAAGTGTTGACACGAACAAGAGTTGACAGATAATTCAGGCTTCATCTGAACCTTCATGAAGCATCAGATGGTATTAATGTAAGGTAAGGATTGATTGATTGATTGATTGATTGATTGATTGATTGATTGATTGATTGATTGATTGATTGATTGATTGATTGATTGATTGAATACTTTATTAACAGGTTTGTTATCAGTACAGGTAGTACAGTCAAAGCTTATGCTAAAAGGACAACACAAAAAGCCCCAGGGGGCTTGTATCCATTGAGGTCCATTGTACTCAATTCATCAGTAATACATACAATATAATACAATCCAAATTTGGTAGAACTGTATCTGTCTCCATGGTGGCATTTGGTTGTGCAGCAGTTACATAGGATACTTTCTCAAAAGAAAACACACAAGACAATTAGGTGAAACATATTGTCACTATCATGCATCTTTTTTGTGTTGTCATAAATTAATGACCTATTTCATGCTTTGTTTTATGATAGTGTCACGCCAGCTGTTGTGTTGACCTTGTATATCGGCTATCTTGGCTATGTTTTTATGTGGGAATTTAGTGGAAATTGTTTGCCTACGTGATTCGTTTTTTCAATGAAAGCTTTCCCCACAATACGGATGCTGGGGTTTAAGTGGTTAATTCTGTCTGTGAATTTTATACATCATTTATTATAAAAGAAAAAAGAGCTTGCACACCCATTATAAAAACACAGGTGATCAAAGTCAGGTAAAATTAAATAGCCTGCAGTCCGCACACCGGAAAGCGACTTGCTAAGTTAATTAACGTTTCGACCCTTATATAGGTTCTTCATCAGAATTTCTGATGAAGAACCTAGATCAGTCGAAACATTAATAAACTGACTGGGAGCAAGTCATTTTCCAGTCTGTGGACTCTATTTCATT
>NC_137618.1:29777667-29827667 GCF_963280865.1 Gymnoscopelus braueri
GTGTCTCAGCTAGGTCATCTCTGTAAATAACCTTTTTATCCACGGCACCCCTGAATAACCTGGGGGGAGGGGGGGGCGGCCGCACCCCCAGCACCCCTAATTCCCACGGTACTGGTGGGTAGTATATGCCAAAACACTGGAAGCAAACTCAGTCCGTGGATGCTAAAGCAAGTGTTTTTATTCACCTTTTTTCAGGAAGTCCAGGGGAAACAAAATAAATCACAAAATAATATAATACTGACCCGATTGGCACTAGGTCTGCTCTCTACTGCAGCCCTTCACTGACTGGTAGGCACCCTTATTTTAAAGGTGAAGCCCCTCCCACTGGACCATACCAATCTTAAATTCACTCCTCAATTTACACACAAGCCATTTATTTCTCCAATGTCTAAAGACATTACAATTCACATTTAATACATTTAAAGTGTCATCACATTACAACGGTTTCCCACAATAATAATAATTAATAATAAAATGTAGAATACCCAATTTACTCAAACCCACAGCTGGTATGATTCAGGAATGGATGGACTGAGCATGCTCACTACAAACAGACAGGCACTATATAAGGCAGCCTGCAACTACAATCGGGTCCTTTGACACTGCCCAGAACCAGGAAGCACTGTGGTAAGAGAAAGAAAGAAACAGTCAAACATTTGCCAAAAACATTCCTTGCAACTTAAAAATAAAGAACAATTTTAACCTTTAACCCTGTGTTGTGAACTCATTTATGTTATGTGTTAAAGGAACAATACAAACAAAAGGAAATACAAACAAAAGGAAACGTACTAAAAGCTGTTAAATGGAGTTTAGTGAATGCACCCACCAAACTATCCTATCATGCTACCTGGCTATTGTGTATATGGTGTATTGTGTAGTGTTGATGTGGTTATGATGTGGTGTCAGGGGCAGGGTGAACTGCCACAGTACTATAAGTATATTTTTATGCCAATACTATTGTCCTTTTACTGAAGTAAATTTTACTTTGACTTTTACTTGTAATAGAGTATTTCTAAATTGCTGTATTGGTACTTTTACTAAGAATTTGAGTACTTTTTGCACCACTGGGCCTAGTAAATCACTTTACACATTCACCAGGATCCTGGATGGCTTGGTTCCAGGCTTAACATAATTTATAAAAAATATCTTCCGAAATCTCTATGGGAAAAATGTATGTGTTTTCTTTCTGTGATAACACAAAATGGCCGAGAACTATGCCCTATAAGTGTATACAGGGTATCTGCACATTTATAAAGTCACAATTTAATGACATAAGACCTTTTTAATACCGAATTGGCCAAATTGTCAAATATTACGTAAGAAATAGGCAAACATTGTGATAATAACCGATCTACAAGCTCATGTGAGCTTGTAGTTCGGCTATTTTCTCAATGCTCAATCTAGATGTGCATCATTTTTATTTTGTAACTGCTGTTCTACTGTTATGGCAGTAGTATGGCATAATTTACAGTAATAAAAACATGGAACATTTAAATATTTTCTGATCAATCTAAGGGTGTGCTCACACTTGCCCCTGCACAATAGTTTGTTGAGAGTCAATATCTCATTTATTTTAGAAGCAATTGAATATACAAATTGCAAATAATGTTGAGTACTTTGTTGATGCCCCCTAGCTCTGTGATAAAGTGGAAAGATAACGAGGTGTACAATTTTGATAACGAACGTAACGAGGTGTAATTATCATTTGGGTGCACGTATCTGCAAACACGCATGTGACGTTAATTATAATATGACCGATTAATTTATTATTTGGCCGGTAAAATATAATCCTGTCGGTCAAGGTGGCCGGCCCAAAAATTGCCTTGCGATGATACTAGGCTGTGAATGTTGTGACAGGATACAGTACGTATACTAGGCTGTGATTGTTATGACAGGATACAGTATACATATACTAGGCTGTATGTTGTGACAGGATTTTCTTTTTACACAATAATAATGATCAGGCATGCAAACAGCCCCGAGGTGAAAAGGGTGACAACATGTTTTTTTTCGGGTCAAGTTTGCATGTCTGAATAATGCAAAAACAGAAGTATTTTTTTGCTTTTTTTCCACCCCATATATTTTCATAATAAAAATGTGCCATATATCGTATCGTATCGATGTCGTGAGCCCAATATCGTATCGTTTCATGAAATTAGTGTATCGGCACACCCCTAGGATACAGTATACATATACTAGGCTGTATGTTGTGACAGGATACAATATGCGTACTGTATACTAGGCTGTATGTTGTGCCAGGATACAGTATACGTATATGTGGCTCTCGGTTACTTGAATTCATCTTTCTTTCTTTCAGATACTCAAGGCTGGCAGAGGTGTTGCAGAGGGGACACCTTCCTCTTCATTATAAGCGTGGACTATGCAGTAAGACAGGCCATCATTGGAGGAGGGGAGCAAGAACTGGGCTTCACTACTACAACTAGTCTAGTCTAGATGACTCCCTAATGTAGTATTTTTTTTATTTTATAAACACACACACAAACGCATCCCACACACACATGCTGTACATATGTTATTTGCATCGTAAATGCCCAGAAGACTGAGGTTCTCACCTACAGTAAACACCCTCCCACGCCTCTATTAAAGTACTGGTGAAGCTAACCAGAGAGATGTAAAGCACTGGTGAGGGCAACCAGATGTACGGAGGATGGATATCTAAAGTACTGGTGAAGCTAACCAGATGTACGGAGGATGGAGATGACTGGAGACAACGCTGGAAGGCTCATCCGAGGATGCCCTGCCCTAGAGATCGAAATCTGGAGATCTCTCTCTATCCATGGGTTTGTCTGTATGGGGGATTCCTCCGAAGACTTGGTCTGCACGGTCGAACGGCCGAAGACCTTGTCCTTCTCGGGGTTTCCCCTGAAGACGGCTGATGAAGATGGCTCAAAGTAGGAACCTCTTTAGGCCTGTCACGATTATGACATTTTACTTGACGATTAATTGTCGCTCAAATAATTGCGATTAACTAGGCCGAATTAATTAATTATTGCGTCGTACACTGAACATTGTAACATTATTAATAAAAATGTGTCTGGCTTTTTAGGCTTCGTAAACAAAAGGTGCACAGGGCAGATATGACAAATAACTTAATACATAATACAATAACTTATTTTTGAAAATGTTGAAAACATATTAAAACAATTTAACATGGAAATGATTATGACGATTATCCGAAAAAGTATTGCGATTATCTCATACTACTTATGTAATAATTGTGACATGCCTAATTTTTCCTTTTCCTTTGCTGGATGCCGCTGCTGCTGCTGCTGCTGCAGTTTGTGTTGTATGATGTTTTTGTTGCTGTTGCTGTTCTTGTTGGATGCTGTTCGTGTCACGTGCTGATATGGTTCAAGATGTAGCTCTGTTGCTGTCATGTTGGGGCCCGGTGTGGCAGTGAAACATGTTCAGTGACTGTTTGTTTGTGGCTCTGGAATTGAAGGCTGATGTGAATCTACACTATGCCGGTTGTGTTGTCGCTGTTATTGGATGTGTGTGTGTGTGTGTGTGTGTGTGTGTGTGTGTGACAGAGATAATTTGCATTAAATACTTTTTAGACATAGGCCTCTGTAAATCCGGACCTGGACCTGGTCATTTGAATGGTCACTTTTTGGTATGTACCTAAACGTCACTTTTTGGTAGGTACCAAAGGTCACTTTCTTCTGGTGTAAAGTTTGGGGGGGGGGGGGGACTTAAGTGTATTAAACGGTACAGCAGGATTAAAAAATGTGTGCATTAATGTATCTTCAATAAACTCGACTACTGTACTGGTGTCTTTACAGGTCTCCCTAAACATTGAGCTGACAGTTAGCAGTTTATTCAGAATGCTAACTTCAAAGTTCATATTATAATTATACAAAACTCACTACTTGAGTTGTAAGGCATGTGTGGGTTAAGAAATCACCTGTATTTAATCACACATAATACAAATAAAAATAAATGTTTTTAAATACTTGTCTGCTCTGTTAGTCAGACATTAGTTATTCAGACAGCTCCAGTATATTTAATTAATTTAAATATATATGGGCCTCTGCTAGTCAAGGGCCCTTGGGCAATTTACACAGTATAAAAGAGATGCATGCACATCCAAATCTCTTGTCCAGGTGCTAGATAAACAACATAACAGTAAAATAAATAAAATACACACACACGGTTCTCAGCTCAACTTTTTTTATTGCTGAGAACCAGTGTGCAGATTTGATTTGTTTTACTGTTCCTCTGGGCACTGGCCTCATTGGCCCGGTCCATAATCTATCCATGACAGTAGTCTATAGCCTACTTCAAACACAACTCACGCACGCACGCACGCACGCACGCACGCACGCACGCATGCACCCCTGGTGTAGATTATTGTCCAAGAGATAGAAACGGCATCAAATGGTGGTCCCTGGCATAATGCATATTACACTTGGGGTTTTTGCACTTTACTTTTTTCACTTATATTCCTTGAAATAAGTGAAAAAAAAGGTCTGTCTGGATACTCTCCTCACCAGAGAGTATCCTGTACAATTATCAGAGTGATTTATAGAACGTGTGAGACGAGAGCTAAAAACGACTGCAACACACCCACCCACCCATCACCCTGTCTGTCTTTGTTTGTCATTATCAGACACATCCAAGGTGTTATTCTTGTCATAGTGTCACGCGGTTGTTGTCTGCCAGAGCAGACAGACCGGTAAAGAACAGTTTATTACTGGTGTGAGGATTTATGGAAAGCTGGCTGAGCTAAGCACATACTGTATGGGATTTTACTGGAGGAGAGGAGAATACAAAAATACACAGTATTAGACATTTTAAGGTAGGCACCTGTGTGTGTGTGTGTGTGTGTGTGTGTGACAACGTGCCCATCAGCCTTAATGCAGCATCTCCAAATGTAAAACCTGCAGTAAATTTACCGTGAATGACCTTAATTTCCCAGATTTTATTGTCTCCGCCAGGCCGAAAGGGTGGCTGAGACTATGTTTTCGCCCCGTTTTGAAAGAAATGCCTCAAATCATGAACGCAGCGTCCGATTGCTGTGAAACTTTGCATGCACATTCCCACTAGGGCAAGGAAGAAATGCCACCCCATGCTGGCGCTTTAATGGGCCGATTCACGTTTCCACCTGACAATATTTATGCCATTTTGCGTTTTCTTTGCAAAACAGTTTTTGCTACTACACCTACCGACTTTGTCCAAACCTCACCCAAATTGGTACACCTTATCGCTGTAGTCATGTGATCAAGATCTATCTGTCAGATTTTTCAGATTCTATTCCGATTACGATTGGCTTTCAAAGTTTGCTGGAGGGGCCTATTTTGCACGACATACTACAAGCACCACTGGACCGATCGGTGGGAAACTTTGCACGCACACTCCCAGTAGGCCAAGGAAGAATCTCGACCGAACTTTTTTCAAATCGGCCTGTTATAGTGCCACCATGAGACAGATCTTTGTGAAACTACTCCTACAGATTTTGTCCAAACCTCACACAAATCGTTCTAGGTTACATTATCTCTGTAGTCATGTGATCAAGACGTAACTGTTACATTTCTCATATTCCTTTCCGATTAGCTATGATTGGCTTCCAAAGTTTGTGGGGGTGGCCGGTTTTGCACAAAATGCCACACCATGAATGCAGCGTCCGATTGCTGGGAAACGTTGCTCACATAATTTCCCACTAAGCAGAGATGGGACTACTGTAGTAGTTTTACTACAAGCTTTTTGAAATCCTCTGTTTTTAGAGGAAGTTTGTTTTTGTTGAAACAAGCTGTAAATGATAAGCTCAGCTGTCATGACGCTGCCGGTGACCTGGTCTCAAATAATCAAGAACCTACATGGATTAAACACAAGATTTTGGCCAAAACCATGCTCCTGTGACTTAAACATTGTATACACTTTGGAAGTGTTTCAGCCTTGGATCAAGGCGGTCATAGTCTTGTCAAGGCAAGAAGTACGTTAACTCTTTGAACCTCCGCAGCATTAGGTAAGTTAATCTTCAACAATCTAACAACAACCAAACACAAAGTGCCGATAGACGAATCCCTCGATTTCTTAACGAGACAAACTGAATAAAATCTGAAGTCGTTTTAAAAACTTTAAAAACTTTAATTGGCTACACCTGTAGCCAATTAAATTAAAGCACATAACGTGCCAGCGGCATAATGTCAGCCTCTGCATTACAAAAGCCTGTGTGTGTGTGTGTGTGTGAGTGTGTGTGTGTGTGTGTGCCTGCGCACTGACATCAAACTGGTGATCTGAGGCCAAGTTGAGCAAACCTTTGCATCGACAAACTACAACACACACAGGCCAGGTTAATTGAGTGAAGAGTTCAGCAGGTCAGCACAGTGACCCAGCAGCACATACTGTCTCTCCATGTGGTCGATTAACACGGTCTGGATGACATGTCTATACTGACACTGGAAGCATTGTCCTCGCTCGCGCTCTCTCTCTCTCTCTCTCTCTCTCTCTCTCTCTCTCTCTCTCTCTCTCTCTCTCTCTCTCTCTCTCTCTCTCTCTCTCTCTCTCTCTAATCCCTAAGTTGAAACTGTACATCAAGCGTATGTTACTTTCCACCTGCATGCAGTGATGGAAAAATACTCTCTTTTTTATCAACACAACAATGTAGAAATACACTGATATATGATGTGAAAATCCGGTATAAAACATTTACTTGAGTAAAAGTACAAAAGTATTGGCATGAAAATATACACAAGTAAAAGTACTCATTGTGCAGAATGTCCCATTTCACAAGTTTTCAAATCTCTGAGTAGTGGAGTAGAAGTATACGTATTGAAAATTGAGAATACTCGAATGAAGTAAAAACAAAAAACGACTTCAAAATTGTACTTAAGTACAGTACTTGAGTAAATGTACTTCTTTCCGCCACTGCCTGCACAGCTATAAACCAGATAGTTTATTCATGAAAATTGATAGCATTTTTCAGTGTTATTTCAAATCTACCACACACTGTAATACACGTTGCTTAACACTTTTCACCTGCACTGTAAACCTAGAAAGTATTTATTGAAAAGTGTGAGAAACGTCCTTTTCACAAACTGTTATTTCAACGCTCCTGCATTAAGAGATCAATACTCCCAACAAAATAAATACCATTGCTTATTTGAACTCATTTTCAGAGTGTCTGCCTGGCATGTGGTGTTATTTCAGCGGTACTGTGTTACGGCGAGCTTTTCAAGGTGCAATCCATAAGTGTTATACTGTATCCAGCCAAGATTCAAACCTGGGTCTTCAACATGGTGGTGGGAGACCAAACATCTTCCGCTCTTCCAAGAGGGAATCCCCCACATGGCCATGGGGGAAATAATGGGCTCATGAGCTTGATGCACTTCTGTTTGTCATAGTGGGGGTCACATCAAGCAGTTATGAGCTTGAATACTGACCATGATACTGACATGATAATGACCATGATACTGACATGATACTGACCATGATACTGACAATGATACTGACCATGATAATGACCATGATACTGACATGATACTGACAATGATACTGACCATGATACTGACATGATACTGACCATGATACTGACATGATACTGACCATAATACTGACCATGATACTGACCATGATACTGACCATGATACTGACATGATACTGACCATGATACTGACATGATACTGACCATGATACTGACATGATACTGACATGATACTGACATGATATTGACTATGGTACTGACCTTGACACTGATACTGTATGATACTGACATGATACTGACTATTTCACAATTGGCGGAGGCTACGGCTATTTAGGGGTCCTTGGCAAGGAAAGGTTTAGGAAGCCCTGTCCATACCTGACGCCAGGGTCTAAATGTCTTACGGAGACCCCCTCCACCCACTGCAGATATACTAGTTATATTGTATTAACATACTCTCACACATTGGTTTAAATAACCTTTTATTTAATCAAATGAGCAGCTTTTTAAGTTGTTGCTGAGGTGAGCGTGAAGAGCTGTTCTCAAGCCAGCGGTGGGCGTCTGTGAGAAGTGAACCCATGCAGTGCCTCATGGTTTCAATAATGCTGCGTCTGGACGAGGAACTGAAATAACTTAATACATGACATATGACATTTAAATAGAACTCCAAATAGAACTATGAGACACTGTGCAGCACGGCACGTTGAAAATGAGTCAACTTTGGCTGGAAATAGAACTAACACTTTAGAAGTTCACTTTCCTGTGTGAGTTACTGAGAACAGCATACTGGTGGTTCTACTAAAAACCCACCAGAGTTACTGGATACAGGATCTCCATATTTCAACTTTTTATAGTTTTTTGGTAAATTAATGCCCTACTTAACACATTGGGTGCCAGAGGTTTATTAAAATATTATACGTTGAGTGCCAGCATTTCTTCCATCCACTTGCGTTATACATTTCGTGCTGTGAGAAGCCCCGACGCGGAAATGCATGTAAACAAAGCGTGCGTGCGAGACGGCGGAGGGTCCCGACTAACGCCTGGAACAATAATATTTCCAACGCGACCCTCCATTGCAGCGTGATCGCCGATCGAAAACGGCTCGTTTCCACCACATTAAAAAGAAATGGAGATATTAAGCTTTTAATCAAGGAGATAACATTGAAAACGCCGACCGGAAGGATTTTTGACATGGAGCCACATCCAGCCTCTTCTTCTCAGAAACTGCTTGGGTGATGTCAAAGTTTCGTTTTAGCGCCCCACGTGGCCCACATGTATAAAAATAGAATTGGGTCAAAAACGGTCCGGACCGTTTTCGGCACTTCTCGTTTGGACCCTCAAAAACGGTCCGGACCGTTTTTGGCATTCAATGTGTTAAAGGTAGGGTAAGTGATATTTTCTGGTTAAAACAAAAAGTATTTTGTTAAAAGGTTAAAATACTATATTCTGATAGTAATCATTGCTATAGAGTGTTTTTTCAGTAACAGATGTCTCCCTGTCTCTCCAGCTCTTTAATAAACAGAAAATACATTTTTCGGTAGGTGTCAAAATCTCAGCCAATCAGGAGAAAGTACCCATTTTTAAGCTTAATTTTTATAGTGTTCCAGTTCCAATTTTGTCTGCTCATTTCTTAGTGTCATCACTTCCAATTTCACTTGTTTAATCTGTATCCTGATTGAGTTCTCTGTCCTGGTTGGATAAAATTGGAAATGAAACTGAAACTGAAACGAAAATGCATTTTCTGTTTTATAAAGAGGTGGAGAGACAAGGAGACTCCTTTTACTGAACAAACACTCTATAGCAATGAGTACTATCAGAATATAGAGCTATTTAACACTTATTTTAACCAAAGCAAATCACTTACCCTACCTTTAATACAAAAGTGTCGCATGTAGTGAAAATAGCAGAGCCACGAGCTTGTAGGTTATTTTCACTGCTTTCCTTTTTGTTTTGAATACAAAAGGAACGGTTTTGGACACCCCAACAGCGACGATATATGGATATAAAAGGGACTCAGACAGACACAAAGACAGACAGATAGACAGAGATTTGTAGATTTATACTGTAGATATTTTTGGAGAATCGCTGATCCGACCAAATTCCCACTGGACACGGCACTCCCTTGGGTCGGCAATTGAAGTCGATCGGTTGAATGGTTCTCGAGATACCAGAAGGAAACATTCCCTCACTCCCCCGCTGTCTCTCTCTCTCTCACACACACGCACACGCACACGCACACACACGCACACACGCATTGAGATAATCCATGTATTTATAGATAGATAGACAAAAAGTTGTGGGGTTCTGCCAGCTCATAACGGTGTGCTGACATTTCGTTTGGGAGTTTAGGTACAGACAGACGGACCCCGACAGCCCGCTACCTCTTTCAGTGACACGTCATAACAGCTAACAATGAAAAACCCAACAACAACCTACAGTATTATTTCCATGGTTGTGTGCCTACTTGCGGTACATTCTATCACACGGCGGCTGTCACTAATATTACATTCTGTGATTCTATAAACATTATGTTCTTTGTTAGTGAACACAGGACCAGTGTTATTCCTACACTAGGAAGGATACGGCTCCCTGTTCCTATAGCAGCCCATGCCGGACCTATTCTGTGCTTGTGCTGCTTTGTTATTACTGCCATTGTATTAACGTACAATTCCAGATACCTCCTTAAACGCAGCGAGCAGAGTTTGTCTTGTTTCTCAGGGCGGGCGGTGGCAGGGGGCCCAACAATGCAGTCATGCCAGGACAGAGCGGTAGAGGAAATCCCTGCCGATGTTTACCTTTCACTGGCTGTGCCCACTTCCTGCCGTTGTGGCATTAGTCGTGTTTGTCAGGTATTGTTTCAGACACACAATGTCAGCATTCATTGCACTTAAACGAGGCTCTGGATCTCCGGGCTCTTTGCACGTCCCAGAGTCTTACACACTGGGGATGAAAGAAGTACTCTCCAGTACAAACAAATACGATGCATAGATGTTGTGCATGTGTACTTGTGTGTCTATTTAACAGCTAACAATAGAAGCAGCGTATACAAACTCAGGTGTGCTGAACAGCATGGCTCTCTCCCTCCCTTTACTAAAACCAGTGGAGGAAAGTAATAAAGTATATTGAGTACATGTACTTAAGGACATTTTTCAAGTATCTGTACTTGACTTGAGTAATTGATTTTGGGAACTTAGGGCTGCAACTGTCATTTATTTTCTTAGCTATTGTTCTATCAATAACCTTTTTGATTAAAAGAATAATTGAGACAGTGTTTTTAATATCAACAAATCATTGTGAAAAAAAGTGTAATAGCCTACTGTATACTGTTTTTTTTTGGTAATCGACTAAATTGATTAATCTTACTGACCACTTAAGCCTTGTTTAATACTTTGTCATACACCGGTGTACCAGAAATTCAAAAAATAAGGTGTTCTACAAGATCACAACACGTCACATTATGACAACAATTAAAAAATCTTACCATACATTTAAAGATAAGTTAACCACAGTAACGCTGGTGTCCCTATTTTGGTCAAATCTTCCAAATTTGACAATGTTTTCTTCTCTCTCTCTTCTTTTTCGTGTTTTTACTTTCCCACCTTGTTTGTTGTTGTTTGGCCAGTTATAAAGCTAGAAGTTCTCTCTCCCGTTACTAAAACATACATCACTCATCGAATGCAGAAAGTCAAGAGCTTGAACGTGTAGTGTGACTCATTCACCTCGCAGTGTTGCCTTCTCTGAAATCACAGGCAGATTGCTGCAAGACAAATTGCTCTATAGGTCACCCGGAACAAGTGCCACTCTCTCCGGAGGAGATTACGGAATGGATTTTCCACAGAAATGTTGTTTGAAAGTCAAGGATGTAACATCCCAGAACGCAGAACCGGTGTGTGGTGGCGAGAAAATGATTGCAACGACTTTGATACGATTATGATTGCCTTTCTGGAGGTTAAAACATTCGTTGAGGAGCACGGCAGTTAACTTATGTCTCAAAAGATACATAATATGGCACCGTAAAGACCCACTTCTGTCAAATCATGTTTTTTACTTAATTAGTGTCTTTTTGAAATGTACCCATGAAAATCCTGGCAGTTTCTTGCACTCTGCCGATCTTCAAAACATTAGTATAGAGCAGGGGTCTTAAAATGTTTCACGCCAAGGACCCCTTAGCTGAGAGCACGATGAAACGGGGACCAACACTACGTATCCTATATTCAAATCGGCTTAAGGGAGGACCGGCCGGCAGGCGGACAGACCTCTGACGTCATGCTCATATCACCATGACTCAGCTATAACCATATAAGGAGTTCCTAATGCAGCTACGGCCAAATATGGAGTGTGTTTGTTGTCTAACCTCAATGTGTCGTCATGGCATCAGCAAACAAATCAGTCAGCTCCATGGGCACAAAAGGAACCTCTGCGGTTCATGTTGGATCCATGTTAATGTGTATTTTTACACATTTAACCACATAAACCCTAAATACTTTGTAAATTTGACCTTTGGCTCTATACTTGGTCATCTCTTTTTTCCCTCCACACCAAACCTCTTCACGGAAAATAGACGATATACAAGCTCACAACTTGTACACTATTTGTGGTGAATGTTCCCCCCAGCAAAGGTATGCTAGAGTTCAAGTGGTTAATGTGCAAAACAAAACAAAATTCCCATCACACAAAGATTTGGTGGCCGTCCCTGTAGTAACTCTGAGGACCCCCTAGGGGTCCTGGAACCCCTGTTGAAGACCCAAGGTATACTGTTAAGTAGGTATGGTTTTACAATTAACCCAATCAAGTAACACATCTGTGTCATTTTTAGATCTCTTTGGCTATTAAAAAATAGCAGATCTACAAGCTCATAAAGCGGCACCGAGTGCCACGCTATGAGTTTGTAGATCTGCTATTTTTGAAAAATCTTGAAAATGTGTGGAAATCTTATACGTATATATACAGTATATATATTTTTTTAAAAGCAAACATTTGTAACAAAAAATCTTTGCTTCTGGGGGGGTCCCTGGAACAAAACATTTTGAGATGGGGGTCCGCGGCCAAAATACAATTACAATTTTTTGTATGTTGCTATGTCAGTGGTGCTCCAACTTTTCCATGTCAAGGACCCCCAAAATGATATGTATTTGGCCGCGGACCCCCATCTCTAAATATGTTGTTCTAAGGATCCCCAGAAGCACAGATCGGAGTTAAAATGTTTTAAAACACATGTATATATTCAAAGATTTCCACGATTTTTCTTATTTCTTATTTCAGGTTATCAGGTCAGTGCTCACTGAAAACAGTGCCCCCTAACCCTCATGGGTCCCAACGAGCACTGGCATGTTGTTTTGGTCACGGTGTGTTTGTTGTTCGTGAGACGTGTGTTTTACATAGATACTTGGAACAAACAGAAGGGTTGAACAAACAGAGAGGGGGGCATGGTCATTTCACCTGCACTCATCAGTTTCCTGTCACTTCATCATTGACAGCGGCATCTCATTGTTTACAGCAGATTTTTCTGCTTTAATCAGTGTTGAAGTTTATCTCCTCAATCATCTTGGGCCAGAAAGGACATTATTACAATGTGGGAAAACCAGACACATAAACCTCAACTGCAATTTCAAGATCTGACATGTAATACATATGCGACAATCATTTAGTCAAATTAACACTGCCTATGACAATTCATCACAATGATCCGTACACCTGAAGACCCCTCAGACGAGGTCATACACACAATCCAATGCAGTGTTATTAAATACGAGAGAGAGAGAGGGGGGCGGGGTAGAGAGAAAGAGAGCGAGAGAGAGAAGGGGGGAGGTAGAGAGAAAGAGACAGAGAGACAGAGAGAGAGAAAGAGAGAGAGAGAAGGGGGGAGTTAGAGAAAGAGACAGAGAAGGAAACAGAGAGAGAGAGAGAATTGGGGAGGTATAGAGAGAAAGAGACAGAGAAGGAAACAGAGAGAGAAACTGAGAGAGAGAAAGAGAAACAGTGGGAGGTAAAACTAATTGAAGTGTGATTACGTTCCCTTTAGGGGCCTACAGTTTATTAATATGTCACTCCCAATAAAGACACTCAGTATTCACAGCAGCGTTGTCATGGAGACCTCCTTCACTCTGGGGATGTGGAGGCAAAGGTTGTTCTCCAGACAACCGGGGCTTCTGCTCAAAAAACTGGTTGACTCTTTGACTTACCAGTCAGTCAGCCAGCCAGCCAACCAGCCATTTATTCGGCCAGCCAGCCATCGGGTGGCTGGCTACCTGGATACCACTTAGCCAGGCAATCAGCCAGCCAGCCACTTTGCCAGGCAACCAGCTACCAGCCAGCAGCTGGCTAGCTGACTGGAATGGAGAATCAAGAATTAAGAAGGGCAGCTGGTTACCTGGCAAAGTGGGGGGTACAGTAGCTATACTGTAGCCAGCCACCCAGCCACTTAGCCAGGCCACCAGCCTTCCAACCAGCCAGCTACCTACCTACCCATCCAGCCAATCAGCTAGCCAGCCAGTCAGTCAGTCAGTTAATGAATTGTTTCTCATCTTCTACAGAGAAAGAAAGATCCTTCATATTGTATCAGAGCAAATTGATTTTGTGTACCAAACATTGATTTTGATTTATTCTGTATGTTTATGTGTAGTAGCTAGTCCATACCTGTCATTTCCACCCACTGTCCAGCCGGGCTATAGGACTGCAACCACGACTATCGATCCTATAGTCTGCGAGGAGCGTTCACAAAAACGCCAATAAACAGCTTACATTTGGGCAAATTGGCTTTGTCACTCTCTTCATATGCCAATGGCCAATGCCTGTGTGCACGTTCAGATCAATAATATTGGTCAACCCACGCGGTTCCAGACTGAGGTTTCTTCATTTTATAGTAGGGTATGTGATAGTATGCCCTGGCACTGCTGCTATTAATTAGACAGACAAACATACTGACAGACATACACACACATTATACGTATATGTAGGTCTCACATATTATCTTCTGAATATAAGTGTTCTTTCTTTATTTGACAAAATTGGCCAGTTATGAAAGACCAAGATCCAGGCTGAGTTTCCATCGTCCTGGTCACAATAAAGGTGAGTTTTTATATATATATATATATATATATATATATATATATATATACCCTGGTATGTATGTATATATATATATATATATATATATATATATATATATATATATGGATGGATGGATGTATGTATATATATATGTGTGTATATATATATATGTGTATTTTTTGTTTTTTGTTGATGAGTTCTGAAGGACAAAGCCAGAGGGAACACATTTCCATACACATACATGATGATAATGAGGTAATGTGCTAAAGAGTAAAATCCATGTCCTTCCATTACACATGTTTATATATAGACCTATTGTTGCTGTTGGGTAGAAACCTTGTATCTCCATATTTGAACTCGATGTTTTTTTTAAAGTTTTTTAAAGTAATGCCCTACGTCATACAAGAGTGTCGCACAAAAGTAGTGAAGCTTCTACGTGTGTGTGTGTGTGTGTGTGTGTGTGTGTGTGTGTGTGTGTGTGTGTGTGTGTGTGTGTGTGTGTGTGTGTGTGTGTGTGTGTGTGTGTGTGTGTGTGTGTGTGTGTGTGTGTGTGTGTGTGTGTGTGTGTGTGTGTTTGTGTGTGTGTAATCTGTATCAGATTTCTGTTGTGCTGACAGGCTCGCTCATATCATATCATAGCCTGGAGGTTTAAAACTGGAAGTGAATAGTGTTGGTTTATTCTTCACACTTAATGCTCGCGGACAAATCCCCCGCCTTGCTTTATTGTGGCACCTTCACATCAAAGCCCGGATAATAGATCTCTGAAGAGCCCTCTTTTAACTGAAGAGCCAGTCAAGCCATGTATTGTTAACCTTACACACACACACACACACCAAAAAACATTCAGAGAGGCCGTGAGGACTCCCATTCATTCGCCGCCAGAAGAAGTGAGTGGCATTTTAAAGGATACTTTAGTCAAAACATCATAAGAGCGCTCTCTATAGTCTAAACAGAGCTGCAGGCTTGGTGAACTTGTACTTAATGAACTTATTCTAACCTCATATCTACGGGCTATTATTGAACAAAGAATCTCCCTCGCCACAGAATAGAAATCCCCCTTCATCGTCTTTTGGAGAAAAAAAATGAAAAAGACGAGAGGCATTAGTGTGACATTTGATCAAAACACCGCTCCCTGGATGCCAGAAATAGAGATTACAATATGTTCTATACTTAGTGAATGAGCCATGTTTAGTAATCTATGTTTATGCGTGCTTTGCATGTTATCAAGAAGTGTGTGTGTGTGTGTGTGTGTGTGTGTGTGTGTGTCCGCACAGCGTTGGAGGTGAGATCACTTCCTGCCTGCCAGTGCCCATGCAGCGCTGATAGCAGCGCCCACTCTCCATGCCCCCTGGGAGTTGTGTCCTCCGGCAGGAAGTGGGCACAATGGTGCGGTCCATTAGCCCTGCATTAGGCCACACCTGCCTGTCAGATCTGTTTCCTGCTCCGAGTTTCTGAGTTCATTATCGCCTCTTAAGAGCTCAGAGCTACCTGTTCACCTCGGGCTCTCTGGAAATGGCATCATCGGCCCTTTGTTTCCAGGCGGCCACCTGTGTGTGTGTGTGGGTTGTGTGCGTATGAGCAGGTGCACATGTGCGTCAGTGTGTTTCTGTGCATATTTATGCGTGTGTGCGTGCGGGAGTTTTGGATTTGTTTTATGTGTGTGCGTGCGTGTGGGCTTTTGTGCGTGCGTGTGTGTGAGGGCTTTTGTGTGTGTTTGTGTGTCTGTGTGTGTGTGTGTGTGTGTGTTTGTGGTCGTACAGTACAGTGGTTGATAGCTTATTCAGCATGTGAAGGAAGGAAGCGTGCTCTCTCTGTATAAATGGTGGGGTGTCGCGCTGACAGACAGGAATGCTTTCATTCCCCATGTTTCCAACTGTCTTCTCTTTCTCCACCTGACCAGCCATGGGAACGCTCCCAGATGGCTTTCACTCCTTTCTTTGCTCTTTCACTTCCATCATCCTTTGTTCTTTCCTCTGTGTGTCTGTCTGCATGAGACAGACAAAGAGAGAGAGAGAGAGAGAGAGAGAGAGAGAGAGAGAGAGAGAGAGAGAGAGAGAGAGAGAGAGAGACCGTTATGTGACTGAAGTGAACACGGGCCGATTAATGCGCAGGCTCACCCGGGCTAGTGCCCAGGGGCCCTGCGATCACGGGCCCCTACTTACATTAAATAGTATTTATATGCTGAACATGAGCTTGAAAACACATTAACCTCTTAAGCCCTGTTTGATAATTTGTCATGGTGTCACGCAAAGTTCGGGAAAATAGATTTCTTTTTTTTCTTCCACTTATTGGGTTAACAACTGGATAGCATCCCATGTCAAACTTTCAAAATAAAAAAAACACAGACAAATATCTGCACAATAAACTATGGGAGGGGGGTGACAAGAAGGGAGGCAAGGAGGGGGAGTTTGTTACAGATGCTACCAATGATGAGCACCTAATCTCCAAAATAGATCCTATAGGTCCTACTCCAGTGAGTTTGACTTAACTATTTCTATCTACTCATGGCTTTTGCATTATGCACACCTGACCAGCCCATGGGGAAGAGCACAGGTCAGATGTTAAGTTCCCTTTATATTCTCTCATGTGGTGCGGCTAGCCGTCAGAGAGAGAGAGGGAGAGAGAGAGAAAATTTGGCATTTAGAGGTTGGTTTAGGGTTATGCCAATTTATACTTAGTTATACACCGGTATCGTGTACCAAAGACAGCAGATAGCTCACAACGTGTTGTGAGCTATTTGCTCGATGAGCGATACTGGTGCACAACTAAGGATAACTAAGGTCTGTAGACAACGGGAACGTTTGTTTCATGTGACCATAATTCACATTAACTTACACTGCTGTTTGTCATGAGTCAATATTAATAATATTAATAAAGCAAGTATTTTCAAAACGGTCGATTTTTCACCGTGAATAAAAGCATCAACCTGTATGAATGAGGCATCACCAAATTAATGTGAAATATTTGCTGATGAATTTTCTGATAATTGTCTTTTCATTTATTTGTCACGCTCTTACCCCTTTAGGGAGAAAAGTGGAACAAATATTATACAAAAAAAATATTTATAAAATTGCTGTCCTAAAAGTGTCCAGTGAAGTACGGTAAAGTGTGTGTGTGTGTGTGTGTGTGTGTGTGTGCGTGTGCGCGCGCGCGCGCTTCTGTCTGTATGGAGATACTCTCGCAAACCACAGGTCCGATCATCTGCATTTTTTTTAGCCTGCCAGAATTCCAGGCCACATAATATGATTTATACTTTTTGAAATATTTGACTTGCATTTGATGATGGAAGCTAAAGCATCTGTGATTGGGCTGAAACTTGCTCTGTCTCTCTCCTGTATGCTGGTTTCCTCCTGCTGTGCTGCTATGACAACTGAATTTCCCCAATATAATTCCTCCAATAACTGTATTGATTCTTAAGTGTTTTTGATAGATCTGTGAACAGTATGGAACAATGTCATGTTACGAAGGCACCGGGGCATCACTCATTGGTTTCCTCAAGCCCGTTGTGAAGCCTCTAGTTCGGCGAAAAAATTGCCGCCAGTGCAACCGCAACGAGAGCGAGGGTTGGGTCTTCACTCAGTAGAACCCCAATCACAAGCCCCACAAGCATACCCTGCTTTTTCAACAATTAAAAAAATTATGGGACTATAATTTGAAGAAAAAAAAACCCACACACATCATATGTGAAAGAAGACTTGAAACTAACGATTAAAAACAAAGTCTTCATGAAAAGTGTAAATTCGGTCAAGTTCTCATCGACTTCAATGGAATGACATTCCTTTTACAACTGAACAAGGGGAACCAGCGCCAGCTGCTGGGCCCTTAATGGGAACTGCAGCGTTTTCATTACGTCCACATTGGCTTCATTTTCAAGAGCAAAAGCTCGTCGCCTGGTTAGAATACAAACCTGTGTTCTTTCCTGCATCAGGCTGTAAAGGAAGCATTTTGCAGCTCAGATGGGCCTATTTATATCGGCACACAATGACCCCGGGGGGCTGGAGGCTGAATGCAGAGCTTTAAAAGGGACCACGTCGCTACGCCCCTCGGTAATAGAGTGCCTTTCAATATGTATGTGCGGGTTTATCGATGATCAAGCTTGTGTGTTAAAGCCTCTCTGACAGCCACATCGCTCACACTCTGATTCATGAATATGGATGCCAGCGGAACGCCGCCGTCGGACGGAAACCTCGTATGTCCAAAGCCGTTACTGTTCAGGAAATGGAGAAAAGATTTACCTGTGTTCTGATTGGATCCAATGTAGTTATTGTTCATTCACAAGCTCTTGTTAATACTTTTCATTGGTTCGTAATTTTTTAAACCTAACTTACTTGACTTAACGACAAACGGGGAAAAAAATGCACTTTCATAAAATAAAATAAAATGGCTGAACAACGTTTTGTGAGCTTGTACATCGACTATTTTTATTACTTTATTTGTATTTATTTATTACATTTGTGTGACACTGTACTGTAGTATGGCGAAATAAGGCATTAATTAGCAAAAACATCATAAAAATGTAAATATGGAGATAGGAGGTTTCTGCCCGACGCAACGATAAGCTTGTTAACATTCCCCCACCGCACGGCGCCCTGGATGCCAGGCAGAGGAAGCAGCTCACATGTGGCTCATGAGACCTTCCACTCCCAGGTCTGTCACAGCCATTACATAATGGCCTGAACACATTTATTTGAGCTAATCGCAATTATTTTTGGGTAATCATTAGAATGGCTTCCATAGATGACATCGTGTATAATGACAGCTTGATGAAATGCACAGAAATGGCATATTTCCAACATTACTTCAAAGTTGTTCATGCTTTCCTCCCTATTTTCAGCATACTATGCTATGTTTTTTTTAATGTATTCATTTATTTATTTATTCTTGATTGTGAAGCACATTGTTTCAAAACGTGTGTGACATAACACGCACACCTCAGCTTTCATTTATTATAAGTCAGTGTGAAATGTGTGTGTGTGTGTGTGTGTGTGTGTGTGTGTGTGTGCACGGTATATCCACTTGTGTGTGTGCATGTTTGAGTGTGTGTGTGTGCGCGAGTCTGTTTCTGTGAGTGTGTATGCAGGGTTATTTTAACCCCCCCCCCCCTCCGTCTACTCAATGCAAATAAGTGTCAGCGACAGGCAAAAAGCTGTTTATGACGTCCTGGTTTGGTTGGAAGATTTATCCTGCCTCCATTTACACACAAACATTAATCACATCTGTCTGTCCAAGACCTGCTCCCACCGGCACGCCCGTTATGATGTCAATACATTTACTGTCTTTTTAGCCCCACAGCCACAGTTATTGTTAAAAAAAATTACAAATCAAATAAAAATAAAAGCCATATAAAGTGGAATTAGATTTAGGCCCGTCAGTTGTGATTTGTGCTCCTGTGGCCATGTTCCTCTATCAGTGAGAACATTATAGACCAATACAAGTTCATATGTATGTGGACCCCCATCCGAAAATATAGTATGTCATGCCAGGGACAGGGGCGTTTTTGTTACCATTATTTGAAAAGAGCAGATCTACAAGCTCACAACACGTCACGATATTAATACATTTAGCAGGGGACCCCCTGGACACCCTTAAGGACCCCTGGGACCGGGGGTTTCCGGACCCCACTTTAACAACCACTGCTCTAGATCTCCTCAGGAGTATCGGAGGCAAGATGCATGTCAGAGATGCCGTGACAAGACACATCAAGGCTATGTAAAGAAGGAAGGGTTACATGTACATTCAACGCCATAGCATGTGCCATAGACACACTGGGAGGCAAACAGGAGATGGAAGTGTGATGGAATCCACTGAACATCAGTGAGACGCTGCAGTGCAGCAGAGGCAGCAGTGCAGGGCTCCTAATGCCCGCTCTGATCTTCAGTACTTCAGTATTTTAGGATTTTAACTTATTTTATAATAACCATTTGCCTTGATTACTTGAAAATCCGCCTGGATACCACAATGAGAACCGTATGGAGCCAATGTATCAGCCCTAGCCTGTAGGCTATGGAACGTCAAACCAGGATGATTCATCTTTAAAGTACATACTGAACGCTGTTCCAACGCAATAGGCCCAGTCTCTGGGCCTTGTTGGTAAGTCCCGTTTCTAGTCAGACCTCCAGTGTGTTATATGTCCTGGTTTTGAGGCTAAGGCCTATTCTGGTTCCGACGCTAAGGCCTACTCTACGCTGTGGGCACCCGTTGGTGCCCTCGCCTGTATGTATTGCCCTGAGTCACTACCGGCCTGCCAGGCTGCCACAACATTACTACACCGACCCTTGTTTCACCTCTCCCCGTCATAAATCACTTTTACTGGCCACAGTTCTTTTTTTCCTTCCTCAGTTACCACCACCATGTCATCACTTACCTTATCATCCGCCTGCGACAGCTGTCATCTCCTAACGCAGAAGGTATCGGAGTTGGAAGGAAGAATATCCATATTATTCCAGATCAAGGACGACGAAATGTACATCAACTCCATGTTCACCACCATCTGCCATGATGCCGTTGCTTCGATCCTCGGACCCGATTCACCCGACGCTGTGATTTCCGCTGGTCCCCACGTAGCCGGCCCTGTTGTGGCGGGCGAGCTGAACGCGACCATCCCGGCAGTGGCGGGGAGGCGGTCACCGCACGTTCCTGTCGCTAACGGGGAGCTGGACGCGACTGTCCCCGCCGTAATGGGGAAGCTAGTCCCGTTTGTTCCTGGCGCCAGGGCCATGCTGGACGTGACTGTTCCAGCGGCGGTAGACTGGATGGTACCGAGTGCCCCGCGGTTGGATGCCTCTGTCCGTTGGGACCGTGAGGGTGCTAGGCCTAGGTTAGGACCGTCGTCTAGCTCCACACCGGTCCCCTGGACAAAAGTTGTTCGGTCCAAACATGACAGAAGATCTCGTCCCGGTTCTACCTCACCCCAAGCCCCCCCGCTCACTACAAGAAATACATTCTCTGTTCTGGACAATTTTGACTACCCCCCACTCAACGCCCATACGATCCATGGCCCGCTGCCTGGTGGTGCGCCGTCGCCGTCACTCCCCCGGGTGGACGAGCACCCCCCAGCCGCTGTCCATTGCACCCTTCGAGCAGACCCGGGCTCGATGGGTGGTGGCCCCCACAGAAAATCTAGTTTCTCTAGCCAGAGAAATGACCGCCACAAACTATTGAGGGTGGCTGTCCATCGCCGATCGGAGGGTCCTTGTCCATCGCCCCCCCCCGACGCCTCCTGACGTATCCGCTCCATTGCCTCTCTTTCCCCCATCCACGGCCATTATTGGCGATTCTATCATAAAGCATGTCCGATTCATCAATGCAATAGTCCACTGTTTTCCTGGAATAACCACAACTCATCGAAAAAGTCCCCGAAATCCTGGCCTCTCTCCCGCTGTCCATCACAAAAATAATTGTCCACTCAGGAGCTAATGATCGGCATTCCGAGATATCAAGGATGAGCTTTAATCGGCTCTTTGATCTTCTCAGCAGCTGTGGGAAGACCATTTATATTTCAGGTCCTCTGCCTACTATGCACGGAAATGTTCGCTTTAGCCGTTTACAGTCCCTCCACTACTGGCTTCAGTCTACATGTCACAGTCTTTCCCCAAACATTAGCTATATTCCCAATTTCTTTTTGTTTTGGGACCGTTCCTCTTTTTATATGCCAGACGGCCTACATCCAAATAAAAGTGGAATCCAAATGCTTTCACTTAATCTTCGTCGCACTGTGGCTGAACATACATGTACGCGACCACGTTATTGACTGTTTACACCACCTGACCAGTCTGTTTACACGGCCGTGGTGACTACTTCCGGTCTCACTCGAATTACTTCCGGTTCACAACAACCAAACTGTCTTGCCCACAACCACCCCAGCGCCCCCCTGTGGCCAGGTGGACTCATGAAATCCACTACTTTCCATATCCCTACTGCAATCTCTGTTAGAGATTATCCCCAATACTCAAATCGCACTGTTACAGCCTCTAATTTAATTCCAATTCCGATTCAACCTATCATGACTGCCCCTACTCCTATTTCATCTATTCCATTGTCCCCAGAAGTCTTTAAAAATAGGAAAGGTCTAGGGATGATTCATTTAAATATTAGAAGTGTTAATTTAAAAATGGACTATATTAAAATACTAGTTCATCAGACTGATCCTGACCTACTTATTTTGAGCGAATCATGGCTAAAAAAACATATAAATGATACAGCCATTGCCTTAACCGGATATAATTTATTTAGAGTTGATAAGGCAAAACGAGGAGGGGGTGTGGTCATTTATGTTAAATCATCTTTCTCTGTATCAATCTTGGACTCTGTGACCCGGCCAAATTATTATGAATTGCTCGCTCTGAAGATTCAAATAGGGCCATCTCCTGTAGTCGTGGTAGGTGTTTATAGACCTCCTTCTGCTGTGTCGGATTCCATTCATGCCTTAGCAGGTTTAATATCCAAATACTTAGACAATGAATGTATCGTTATGGGTGATCTTAACCAAAACTGGATTAATGCTTCATCTGACCGCCTTAAAGAAATTTGCAGTAGCTTAAATCTTACCCAGCTGATAACTGAGACTACAAGGCAAAATTTGAAGGACAATACCAAGGATACCCTTATTGATCTTTTATTTTCAAATAAACCTGATAAAATTGTGGCCAGTGGTGTTTTTGAGCTTGGTCAAAGCGACCACTGCCCAATCGCCTGCGTTAGGAGTACACGTTTAACAAAAACAAATTCCCGCATGGTCACTAAAAGATTTTTTAGACATTTTAATGAACACACGTTTTTAGCTGATCTACACCATAGTGATATTCACCTCACAACAGAACTCTTAGAGCTACAACCGGCCCTAGAGTTTTTTATACATATTTTTAACTCAGCTGTTGACAGGCATGCTCCGCTGAAGCAATTCAGAGTCAAAGATAGAACAACACCGTGGTTCTCTCAGGAGCTATCAGCCCTATTTAAAAGAAGTAATAATGTTTGGTCTCGTGCTAGACGCACAGGAGATCCCGCACTCTGGTTGTCCTTTAAACAACTCAGAAATACATGTACCACCGCTGTTAGGAAAGCCAAATCAAAATACTTTTTAGATCTCATCACTAGCTCATACTCCAACCCAGCTAATTTTTGGAAAGCTATTGATTTAAACAAAAACAAATCCACAAATCCTCTGCCTATACATATTAAATATGATAATTTGGTGCTTATAGACAAAGCTGAAATCTGTCTGGCTTTTAATAGACACTTTGAGGATGCAGGGAACTTATTTCAAAATACCTATGCAGGCCCCCTTGTGAATACCAGCAGTGACATGTGTCGTTTGGACCACCGCCAATGTTTTTCTTTTAAACCTTTTACCCCTCGTATTGTTCTGGATGAATTGATAACAATTAATGCAAAAAGTTCACCGGGGGAGGATAATTTGGACCCATTTTTTATTAAATTAGCTGCTCCAATTATTGCAGAGTCTCTTGCACATATTTTTAATCTTTCTATCTGTGAAGGTGTTTTCCCCAGTTTGTGGAAAACGGCCCATGTGACCCCTCTTTTTAAAGGTGGTGATAGAGAGGACCTAAATAATTACAGGCCAATCTCAAAACTGCCTTGTCTAGCTAAAATCATGGAATCACTAGTCAACAACCAACTCAAGCCGTTTCTTTCAAATTTTTCAGTTTTAAGCCCACAACAATCAGGTTTTCGAACAAACCACAGCACTATATCAGCAGTTACCTTAGTCAAAAACCATATAATTAATGCATTAGACAATAAACAACACTGTGCTGCTATATTTGTTGATCTTTCGAAGGCGTTTGACACTGTAAACCATGGCCTGCTTTTAGAGAAACTTCGGAATATTGGCCTTGACAATATGGCCCATTGTTGGTTCCAGGACTATTTAACCGGCAGGCGTCAGTGTGTCAAGGGTGGGGATGCTCGATCGGAATTCCTGCAGGTTACCAATGGTGTGCCTCAAGGTTCCGTCTTAGGCCCAGTCCTTTTTACCATCTACATAAATAATATAGTCTCCAAGCTAAAAGATTGTCAATCCCATCTATATGCAGATGACACAATTATTTACTGTACAGCTGACACAGTCCAAGTGGCAATGGCAAAACTCCAACAAGCTTTTAACTCCCTGCAAGATGCACTCATCGCACTTAAACTAGTCCTGAACTCAAGCAAAACTAAATGTATGCTATTTTCAAGAGCAAAAAACATAGATTATAACTGTTTACATATAGATACTTTTAGTGGATCCTCTATTGACAGAGTTACAGAATATAAATATTTGGGTATTTGGCTCGATGAAAAACTATCATTCAAACATCACATTGCTGAGCTCACCACCAAATTAAGACAAAAAATTGGATTTCTCTACAGAAACAAAGTCAGCTTCCCGATGATCTGCAGGAAAAGGATCGTTGAAGCTGTATTTATGTCAGTATTGGATTACGGTGATGTAATTTATAGAAATGCTGCTCCTACTACCCTTTTACCCCTAGACACAGTTTATCACTCAGCACTTAGATTTATTACTGGTGAAAACTACAGCACCCATCATTGTACCCTTTACAACAGGGTAGGTTGGTCCTCCCTCTCTGAGAGAAGAGATAGGCACTGGTATCAGTTTATTTTTAAGGCTATCGATGGGAAGGTTCCACCCTACCTTACTTTACTATTAGAATGGAAAAAAAGCACTTACCAGACCCGCTCAAGTGACTGGCTTACACTTGAGGTTCCACCTGTTCAGTCTGAACTGGGGAAATCTGCTTTTTGCTTTGATGCTCCTATTTCATGGAACACTCTACAACTTGCGCTAAAAATTAATGCCCCAATATCCTATGGACAATTTAATCACCTGCTCTTAAATCTCCCTACCTCAACATGTAATTGTTTTTAACTTACAAATGTTCTGTTATGGTTTATTTTGTTGTTTCAGTGTTTTATACATGTATGTGCCTTAATTGTTGATTTTTGTATATGTAATCTCGTCAGCATTGCAAATGAGGGTAAACCTCAATGCTCTTTTCGAGAATAAATAAAGGTTTCAATCAAACCATCTGGAACTGGAAACATGACCAGAATCTTTAACACTACAGGTATGTCAAGGAAGTCCTCTATGGATCAGAGACATGGAGAGTGACCAACATCACCTCCAACAAACTCCAGAACAACGGATGCCTAAGACACATCCTGCAGTTTTTGTTACCACTGCCCTCTTCTGGTGCGTAGTCCTTATAAAACATAACAAACATTGAGAAGCAAAGGGTCACACTCAGAATGGCAAGATCTAAAAGTTTAAATGCCTTAGATTACAAATGTTTTGGCTATCTAGCCTTCGTTGGTGTGTGGAATTGGAAGTGTTTGCTTCCTCTTAAGGAAGCAAACACAATATTCAGGTGACAGTCATTGTTTCCTGGACATCATGATGGCTATTGGTTGAATATAAAATGTTCAACCTGTGGAAGAGAACCAACCAAAACCCCATCAGCCAGGATGTGAAGAGGAGGATGTGGGGTTGGATTGGACACACCCGCCGCAAACCAGCGGACAACATCACAAGGCAAGCGTTGTGCTGGAATCCACAGGGCAAAAGAAAAGTAAGGAGGCCAAAACAAACCTGGAGTAGATCAGTCGAGAGTGAGGCAAACGCTAATGTAGGGACCAGCTGAAGAAAACTGCCCAAAACAGAGTCCGATGGCGGGGTGTGATTGTGGCAGGAGCCTACAAATGAAGTCAGTGAGAATCGGGGGGACCAGCTTATGAACAAATCATTAAACAAACTTTAATGATTGCGACCTTTGAAAGAAAATGGCAGATGTACATGCTCATAACGTGTCACATCACGACGAGTTGTGAGCTTGTTGATTGGCTATGTTTGCTACTTTTATGTGACACTATCACGCAAAGAAGTATAAAATAGGGCAAAGCAAAGAAACCAACGAGGTGCTCAAAGAAAAAAAGTATGAAAATTATACCGATTGTGTTTCTAGGATCAACGGAAATGATGGTTAAACAAGAGGAAGAGATCCAACCACTCAAAAAAGTGGAGGTGAGGATGTAAAGTTAATGTATTAAAAATGGCGAACATGGCATTTTTAATACATTAAATATATGTTTTATTCTACATCCGCTCCTCCACCGTTTTGAGAGCTCAGATCTCTTCCTCTTTCATAAAATAGGGCAGTGATTCACAAAAAAAAAAACATAAGATAAAATACAGCAGTCATCTATTACAATATGCAACAATATGAGAGAGAGAGGTGTCATGGCCTGCATGCATTCATATAGTGTTTGACGTTGATCCACATTGTGTGTGGAAGATGAGCAGAGATGGTTTTCAAACATGACGCATAGCGGTTATGAATCACCTGAGAGTCCCCAATGAGACCGGAGGTAAAAGAGACACTGTGTAGGTGGGCTGAAACCCTATCTCTCAATAGGATTTCCCACATTAATTCCATATAGCAAGGTTTTTCCTCATGTATTTTGAAAAATACATTTGTTATGATCTGACTGTCACAGTTTGATGTTTGTCTGATGGGAAACGAGTGTCTGCCACTTGCTCAACAATAGTTTGTTGAATCTTGCATTTCCTGACAGCAGTCGAGACCAAAACATAGCTTGTGTCCTGTCCTCTACACAGTATATCCATTTCTGTGAATATGTCGGTGATTATGGAGATGCGATTCCATAGCCCAGGATCAAAGAGGCATAAACTATATCCTAATAAAGAACAAATGGGCATACAGTTCTTGCCACTGCTTAACCAACGTCCTATTTTATGTGTATACTTTATTTTCGCAAAAATAGCTGAACTACAATCTCACAACTTGTCGCCTTGTGATGTGTTGTCGAATATTTTTGAGAAAAGTTTAAAAACATTGGACTTTTTTTTGCCTATGGCATGCCCAAAATACTGACCAGCTCACTGGCCTTGTGGTTATAGTATCCGCCCTGACGCTGGGAGGTCGGGGTTCAATCCCTGGCCGAGGCCAAAGACTATATAAAAATGGGACCTCATGCCTCCCTGCTTGGCACAGGGGGTGTACTTGTACATAAAGCACACATAACTGCTGGCTTCCAAGGCTACTTACTTACATGCCCAAACTAGGAACGCCAGGTTGAAAGCTGTTTAATTTGTGTTGAAATAAAGAAAAGGAACAGGATACGGAGCCTCGAACCTGTAGATTTGGATCACCTGTGTTCCGGTCCTTATATGGGCGTGGATGCTCAGTGGCAGGATATGAAAATAATGTATTTTTTTTAATTATTATTATATTTGTAACACCAGTATGCGGTAAAATTCTAGTATACGCGATAAACCTGCTGACGCTCTGCCAGACCACAGCTGAGATGACACGCCCCTTTCCATAGCTCCCATAGCTCCCATTCATTTAGCCTAATAGAAGGCCCACACAGCAGCTGTGCACGCCAGATGCTGACCTGGTGACTCGCCATCATTTCACTTGTTCGTGCCACCAGATGACAACGCACTTGAACTACTGTAAGTGATGCTGTGGAACATAGATAGTTTTTTCTCTTCCGTTAAACCAGGAAGCAAAACTTTAGTATAGACACATGCAGTACATTTACAATATAAAGTATACTTAGAGTATACTTTTACTATGTAATGTGATGTGTTTACTCATTGTATGTTGCAACTTTTGAAAGGCTCTTAAATAAAGTTTACTACTTACAGTACTTAATTACTCAACCACATGAACCCATAGCGTCTTTATTCTGGGGCAAACATTTGGTGAAAATAGCAGATCACAAGCTCACAAGATTGTACGTTTTTGAGCATGTGCTGATGATGATTTAGATCGGCTATTTTTGGCAAAGATATTTGATGTAGATGGAAAAAAGGAGTGGCTCTAGAATAGACCCCTGCGGTCACCTTGTCAACAAAATACATAGGATTTACCCATTTAAACCCCAGGGTCCATATTCTATAGTATACAGGGTTCGATTTGTAAAAAAGAAAGGAAGAGAGAAAGAATTCCAACCACTTTTTTCCAAGCATCATATACCGTACTTTGTCGTACTGCAAATAGCGGAAATAGCCAATCTACAATCTCACAACACATTGTGATGCAACGTGTTGTGATCTTAGAACTGTTATTTTTACTGAATAGGGACATCACGGTTAATGTGGTTAAGATACATTTTTTTATTGTTAAATTGTGATATCAAACATGAATGACAAAAAATAAATAAAAAAATATGGAAATAATTGTATTTAATTCAGTCTGACCAGAGGCAGGGATAAAACGTATCCCCACCGGCTATACAAATGAATGACCAGAGATGGGGATATCAAAAGCAGATGCATGTATTTACGCCCCATCCCCCCAGCCAATATAACCTTGCATATAAGTGTAGCACAGACAGTGCAGTGAAAGTAGACAAGTGATGGATTAAGGGCATAATTATGTTTGGGTGAGTGAAATTCAACATATTCATTGCTGAATTGTTCTCAGACCGCAATTACCTGTCTCCAGCACAAACAATGAGGAGTTATTTATATCACCTTGCTCCAGGTATTAAAATACAATGAATTCTGGGATAAGGGTCTGGCTAGAGATTAGTGAGCACAAAAGACCCTTTGTTACATTTAATTACAATTATTTTAAAACAATAGAGAGATCAACTGCTCATGTTTTAATGATTCAGACTGGTGAAGGAGCATGATAGAATTGTTTAGGATGTGCTGAATTGGAACTGAATTAAAATGTTTACATTTACATTTAGTTATTCATTTGTTGGGTAAATTATTTACTAAATATTATCAATTCAAAACATACATTGTATTCCCAAAGGAGTATTTTAAGAGGCTATTTAATAGGCTTAAATAAGCTGTTGTTCCAAAACTGTCATTCTAAGGAAGTGATAATTCATCATTGTGTGATCCTCAACTTTCATACAAAATGAAAAATAAATACATAAATAACATAATAATAATAATTGATCAATGATACACTACTGATTTGTGTGTGTGAGAGAGACTTGTGTGTGTGTGTGTGTGTGTGTGTGTGTGTGTGTGTGTGTGTGTGAGTGAGTGAGTGAGTGAGTGAGAGAGAGACTTTTGTGTGTGTGCGCGCGCGTGTGTGTGTGTGTGTGTGAGAGAGAGAGACTTCTGTGTGTGTGTGTGTGTGTGTGTATGAGAGACCTCTGTGTGTGTGACCTCTGTGTGTGTCTGACCTCTGTGTATGTTCCACACGCTGAGCGGTCAGGAGCATCTTCATCAATCATGGATGAAAAATGTGTCTTTTTTTTCCTGCTGTCATCCCTCCAAGACTGTTGACCTTTAACATGGAGCTTCTCTCTGGGGTTTGATCCCACTGAGACGTCTTCACACTAAACTACAATCCCTACTTTACCTTACTGGGTTGCAAAACAGCAACTAAATAATGCTGAACACCATGCGACGCTTTGCAAGCTTGCAGATCGGCTATTTAAAAAGAAATCTTGAAAACGTTTTTTTTTTAAACATACAAACTTGTATGGGGATCCCTGGGACCAAATATTACATAGCTGCTGACTTCCACTCTCCTCTTTTTCACTCTCCTCTCCACCTCCCGCTGCTCTCTGCCTGTGGAGAGGCTATCCTCGTTCGCCTCCACCCTGCTGTGGGATGCACCCGGTCATGACCTCTTACCTGCAGAGGGACCTGGTGGGGATGTGGGAGGGGGTGGGGCTCTGCCTGAATGTTTGTCTCATACACCACCTAGCAGCAGTTATCTTATCTAAATGTACATTAACTGTATAGGAATTGACCTGTTCACAGTGCATGACATACACTATTAGTGTAGACTGTACATCAGGCCTGGAATTTAATCATTTTAGGGACACGGTCACTTGGCACTTGGTGTTTTAAACTTTCTGAGGACACAAAGGCCAAATGCCAGGGCAGCAAGGCCATCGACTGAAACGATTTTAAGTCCACTGACATTTAAGGATTACATTTTGAATACGCTAGAGCGGTGCCCAACGTGCCATCCTCTGGAACGATGCAAGTCAGGAATGCATGCCCAACGGACGTACGGGCGGACGGGCGGATGTCAATACTATGATTCTACTGACATCAGGGCACTCCATATGGGGATGGCAGGTTTAGCTAAATGTTTTGGACAACGGCAAATCCGACCGACTTCCCACTCGGCACATCACTCTCTCGGGTCCTCTACGACATTGGTTCTCAAAGTGGGGTCCGGGGACCCCCAGGGGTCCTTGAGGGAGTTCCAGGGGGTCCCCAGCTAAATGATGGATAGTTAGGAACCAAATGGACCCTTATGGGTCTGTAACTCTGAGAGTGTACAAATGGAACCAAATGGACGGGTCCATTTGGTTCCATTTGTACACTCTCAGAGTTACATTAACATTGATTTTACAATATAAATTGGGGTCCCAGAGATAGGAATTCTATTAAATGGGGGTCCGTAGCCTATGCATGTCAAACTGGGGGTCCTTGAAATTAAAATGTTTGAGAATCACTGCTATAGCCGTAAAAAATATTTTCTTATGGGGGTCCCTGCGGCATATCTTTTTAAATGGGGGTCCACGGCCTAATAAGTGTCAATTCGGGGGTCCTTGACATGAAAAAGTTTGAGAACCACTGCTCTACGATACGCGCGTTGAGTTTGAAGTTGATCGGTCAGACGGTTCTCAAGATACATACCGTACGCGGGGGACACACTAACTCACTCATACGCACGCAGAGATGTCCTGCATTTATAGAAGGACAGTATCCGTGAAATAAAAAAAGAAATAGATTTAGTTCACAAAAAATTATGTATTGGTATTTACAAATTACCAAACTGATATGGAATCAAAAGATCATACTCTCAGGCCTGGACTAATCCGTCTCTTTTTGAAGACGGGGAGTCAGCGGGGATAAGAAATTAGAAACTCAGCAGTGTCTAAAAACTGTACTGACATAATGCCAAACAGTGGGGTCACAGTGGTCATGGCCTCATGGCACTGCCATATACTATATATACACAATCATACAGGCTAGCCAACCAATGGTAAATGCCCAGGTTTTAATATACACTTGTAATAAAATGTATTGCAAAGTGAGCAGTGTATTCTGTGAGTCAGCCATATGCCCACAATGAAGATAAATGTTAAATGTTGCTGCCATTTTTGCCATTTACCTGAGTAATTATCACATTATGTGCCAAGTACAGTACAGTAGCTCGGTAAATATTTGTCTTGGGGACTGTGGCTCAGAAAATGCATACATTTTCGTAGAAATCCAAGTACCAACTTGTGTGTGTGTGTGTTAGATTTACAATTAGGACAATTCTGGTTGGGGTTAAGGCTAGGCATTTACATGATTCAGATGTATACTTAGTTGCTTGATGATGTCATGCACCAAATACAGCCGATTTACAAGCTCTCAACACGTCGCAGCGTGATTGTCTATTTTTGGTGCGTGGCCCATTGTTTTAAACTGCATCAATTAAATTGGCGTCCTAAAATGTTGAAGTCCTCAGAAGTGTAGTAATACAAGTGTGTGCGTGTGCGTGCATTGGCACAGAAGTAGTTCTTCAGAATCGCTGTATTTTTTAAGTGCTTTTAGCCATACAGGAAGCTGGTTGCTCAGAGGGAAACTGTAAGGTTGACCAGGCAGCACATAAAAAGAGATCTTTGATGCCGTTTTTGCAGTGCTGTTTTGTTTTGTTTTGTTTTGTTTTGTCAGCAGTGCAATATATTCACACAGTGCAGATTGAACAGTCAACCGAGGAAAAGAAAAACTACAACACTTCAAGAAATGAAAATATAAAAAAATCAAACCTCAGATCTCAAAACTCTGCCCTTAGGTTTCCTCCTTTCCTTTAAAGGAGCACTGTACCCATTTTCAACCTCACCTTCATATAATTGGTCCTCCCCTTATGCTCATTATGAGATGGCACCATTTCTGTCTGCATGCTCTGTGTCTCTGCGGTGGACTGTGCACCAATGTTGAAAATTGATTATTTTACTACAGCACTGTGCTTTTTTGCGTGATGAATAGCGAAAATGGCTGATCTGCACGTTGTTGTAGATCAGCTATTTTTGGCTAATGTTCCTCCCAGAATATGGATGCTGGGGTTCAAGTGGTTAATGTAATAATTCAAAAACTGTACATAATATATAGTGAGATTTTATCTCTTCTTGGAAATAAGGGAACGCCCGGCCGGGTGCCCCTTAGTTGAATTGCAGGTAGTTGGTAAGTAGGGCCAGGTGTTTGGCAGTCTCTCTCCCCCCCAGTAAGAGCTCTCAACGGGGCAGCTTCAAATTAAGGGGGGGGGGGCTCCCGGCTTTCCAGCCACCTTATTTTAACTAATTTGATTGATTAATTTGACTGATTTGATTTGAAAATAGCCGATCTACAGGCACATAGCGACGCGTTGTGACTTGTGAGCTTATGGATCGGCAATTTTCAAATAGCCAATGCATATCCATATGGGTTAAGTGCTCATGTGGCCCAGTCCATGCTTTTTTGGCTTGTTTTCATAGACCAGGTTGCTTATTTCTCTCCCTCCTTCTCTTCCTCCCACACGGTTTCTTACTCTACCTCCTCGCAAGAGTAATTCCTGTCTGGCAGGGCAGCCAAGAGGCCAGTGCTGTGTGTGCCTTTGGGGAGGGCTGGCTCTTGTGTGTCTGCCTTGTCTGGATGAGCGCCCCACAGGGGGCGTCGGAGCCGGAGTTTAATCTACACCTCTGCAGTCTCCGGAGTTGTCTGAGCTCCAGGAACGCTCGACACGAGTTAACAGGGCAGAGAGTTGAGTCTGGCAGGCAGGAGCAGACAGCGGTGGAAGAAGTATTCACATTTCTTTGTTTTTTTTCCTTTTTTTATGTAAGTAAAAGTATTAATACCACAATGTAGAAATTCTCTGTTACAAGCAAGAGCCTGGTATTAAACAATTACTGGAGTAAAAGTACAAAAGTATTGGTATAAAGTACCAAAAGTAAAAGTACTCATTACGCAGAAGTTTTCAAAATGTACACACATTTATTGAAAATAGCCGATCCACAAGTTCACAATGCGTCACAATGTGACGAGTAGCCTACAACATTTGCCTCTATACAGTTGTAGAGTAGAAGTAAAAGTATCAGAAATACTCCAGTAAAGTAAAACAAAACCACAAAATTGTAGTTACGGTAAGTACTTATACAGTACTTGAGTATGTGTACTAAGTTACTTTCCACCACTGAGAGTTTTAGTCAGAGGCACGGAGCGGATGGGATGAGAGCGAAGTGACAAGTGCGTGTGTGTGTTTGTGTTGTCGGGGGGGGTAGAGGTAATAATAACCTAGGAGAAAGCTGTAACGAGATGGAGCCTCGGGCGTAATGAGCATCTTTCAGTCTGTATTAAAGAGAAGGTCAGTGCGGTCCCAGCCTCCGTGCAACGTCGCTGCTGAAGAGGATACAAGTTAAATCTCCATCTCCACTTTCATCTAAAAGGCTTAGCAACTTTCCTCCTTTTTGCTTTTCTCCCCTGGGAGGCGTCACACCTCAAGTGACGGAAGGAGCTTTATGTTGGACAGCTGATCGGAGCACAAAGGGAAATCAAACGTTGGTATTTAAACGCCGTCTGCATGCGGTCCTTATCCAATCTCCCTGGTCGTTTTTTGGTGAGGATCAGTCATTTCGGTTACCCTCCCCACGTCGGCTTGACTCCCGTCCGAGATAAGCCTCGGCCAATGAGATTGTGGCGCCGGTGAGCAGTGCATGCTGGAGTGGCGAGGCCTCTTTAGATTGCGTGAGGGATTTTCTTTTTTTTTCTTTACTTTTTTGACATGATGAAGGATATCGTCAGGCAGAAACCATGTATCTCCATATTTCATCTTTTTAAGTTTTTATTTTTTTCATAAATTATGCCCTATCTTATATTTGCGCCGCATTGATTGGCTATTTTTGCTATTTTTAAAAGTCCTCACCTACAGGTATACATGCCCAAAGACGCCAGTGTAAAAGTGGCTATAAGTCTGTTTTATAAATATTTAACAAGCGCTAAATCTAAATAATAACTACTTTGGATCCAATGGCACATTTCCTGAAAAAGTGTCGGTTTTGGACATACAAGGTTTCCACCCGACGGCAAGGGTATGGCGAAAGACCACGGTTAAAGGTCACGCTGTGTGACGCAGACAATCACACACTGATTGCCGATCAAATCTAGCTCAGGGGATAGTAATACCCTGCTATAATGTAAAGCCAACCCACATACACACACACTGAAACCTGCTTTTCTCACAGAATTCACATGGACAGCGATGAGCTGATGGATAACAACCACGGGGTCAGTGTGTCTGCCTACCCATAAATCCCTGTAATGAAACAAGCCACATCCCTCCCCCCTGATTGGACGGGCGGGCAAAGAAAAGGGGCGTGCGCCCGGATTTTAATCTCTCCCTGACCTGGCTTTCTCTGCCTGCCTGGCGCTATTAGATCAGGTACTAAATCCTATCAAATATATTGCCTCATCTCGTCTGGGAACAGAGCATGTCGCCCTAGCTGCTGTCATTAAAAAGCCCCAGGTTGTCTCTGTCTCGCGGAGGGGAGGTGCCTGGCGGTCCGCTGAGCCTGGATTAACGCTGAATGGAGTGTTCGGGTGGGAAACGTCCACAGGGATGCTACCGCGGAGAGAGAGAGAGAGAGAGATCTCTCAAGTCCAGTGATTTTCAACCTTTTTGTCATTTCAAGGCCCCCGGGTTTGATGGATTAGGCCACGGACCCTCATTAGATAAGATTTTGTATCCCTGGGATCCCAATCTACACTGTGAACATCTCTGTGATACAGTAAATTAACTCTGAGTGTTCAAATGGAACCAAATGGACCCTTTCTATTTGGTTACATTTGTACACTCAGAGTTGCAGACCGTTAAGGGTCCATGATACTGACCATGATACTGACCATGATACTGACATGATCCTGGCATGATACTGATCATGATACTTAAATGATACTGACCATCATACTTACATGATACTGACCATGATACTTACATGATACTGACCATGATCCTGACATGATACTGACCATGATACTTACATGATACTGACCATGATACTTACATGATACTGACCATGATACTTACATGATACTGACCATGATGGAGACACAATGAACTGTACCTTATTGACACAATGACCAGTACCATGGATACAAAATAACCAGTACTATGGAGACACAATGCCCAGTATCATGCTTGATGTTACAGGGATGTCAGGTCCTGTGACAGGGCCTGATAGTCTAGGATGAAATGAACAAACATTTGCATTTTAACATACTTGAAGAGCACCTCAGCGACCCCCCTCCCCCCTTTAAAAACATTGCTTATACAGCAGCCCCGGAACTTCTATGTACACTGCCTGGGGGGCTGTAATGCCCCCGTTGAGAAACACTGATATATTGCGATAATAATTTGTGGTTGTCACAAAATTCCAAGGCACACCTGGACTTGTCTCACGCCTCGGTTCCAAGGTTTGAGAACCACTGGTATAGTGTGTGAAATTCTTTCTTTTCATGGTGTTTTTGTCCAGCATGGGCGCTCGTGCATTAGTCAGACTTGCACATTGTCAGCGGAATATGGCTCACATTGTATACTGCTGACACACCCACATGAGGAACGCCAGCTCACAGGACTTGGGAATGTGCGCTCTGACAGGACGCTTCCTGCACGGAAGTCAGATAAAAACACAACGCCGGGCTTATCAGCCTCACCGCACCAGATTATACCACCCTGAGACTACAGGCCGCTACTGTATGTTCTTTTTTACCCAGAGACATGAAGGATGTGTGTGTGTGTGTGTGTGTGTGTGTGTGTGTGTGTGTGTGTGTGTGTGTGTGTGTGTGTGTGTGTGTGTGTGTGTGTGTGTGTGTGTGTGTGTGTGTGTGTGTGTGTGTGTGTGTGTGTTTGTGCGTGTGTGTGTGTGTGTGTGTGTGTGTGCGTGTGTGTGTGTGGACATGTCTTACTATTGACTTGCATGTCCTCTCAAGGACAATAAAACCGACAGTGACTAATGTCCAATTCATGCTCCGTCATATTATGACAATGTCACTCGCAGAAAATTGTCGACCTAAACTCACAACACATTGTGAATGTGGCTATTTTTTGTATGCGACACTGTCGTACGACAAGTGCAAAACACAGTAGTATAAATTGGCCTTCATGGGGAATTGTTTTATATATAATAATATAATATGATTATTTGATTAATTGAAAAAGTGATCGATAGAATAATCATTAAATAATAATCGAGAGTAGCAGCCCTACTGAACTTATGACTTTATGACCTGACTTCACCTGAATCACTGATCGCCCTGGAGTACACTTTTTTCCCTGAGACTGTCCGTTTATAACGCATCAGCAGTCAAATCTGCTTCTAGATCAGCTCTCATCTCCCGTCAGTTCTTTTTCACTTTCATATCACTGTCGGAGCAGCCACTGCCTCAGGGTCATTTCTGTAGTTTTTTTGCCGTGTCATAGTTCTCAACCTGTCTGCGGGGACCGGGCTGACTCAGCTTCAATGCCATTTACATCTCTGCTTTATTCGCCAGCACTAATCTGATTTATTCTGCTTTTCTTTTCTTTTCTTTTCTTTTCTTTTCTTTTCTTTTCTTTTCTTTTCTTTTCTTTTCTTTTCTTTTCTTTTCTTTTCTTTTCTTTTCTCTCTCCTCTCCTCTCCTCTCCTCTCCTCTCCTCTCCTCTCCTCTGTCTCTTCTGGCTTGAGTCTCTCCAATATGTTTCTGCTGAGTCACTACAGCTGAGTGTTGGTCATGGTAATGTGGTCCAGAACTTGGAGCAGATAATTGCGTCTATGTTGGATGAACATGAGTTGACGTCCTGTTCGCAATCCATCTGGGAGTCTGACTGCAAACAACCAAACCGAGGAAACTTAGTCTAAATAACAGACGGGACAAAGTCTGGACTTCTGATTGATTGGTGTGTGCGTGTGTGTGCGTGTGCGTGTGCGCGTCGCTTGTACGTCCCGCGTGCGTGCGTACAATGCCGGGCTTTGTGTCAGTGATATACTCTTATGTTTGAAGGCCTTGAAAATGATGAGGCGCACACACAAGATGTAAGGGATATATTCTGTTATTTGACGTACATGCACGCTCACACACACACACACACACACACGCGCGCACGCGCACGCACACACGCACATGCAGCAGCTTGTTTCCTTTGATTCAGCATTGGAGGAAGTGTACATTAGTCAGCGCCTGAGAGGCAGGCAGCCGTCTCACTGAGTTATGTCCTGCATCATTTTCCACACGAGAAAGATGGATTAGTTGACTCCGCTGAGCGCTCGGCAGGGCACCGACGCAGCACGCCGCCGCGCGGCAAACTGGCGCTCTTAAATATGGGGAGGGTTCCTCCCTGTTGGTCTGCATGGGCAGCGAGGATATCTGCTGGCTTGTTAGGCACACCGTAAATTAAGTGCTTTGTCATTTTCCCCTAAAGTTAGATTATTTCATTTTTTACGAGGGTCTGAATAGCGTGGCTGAGATGGGTTGTTGTTGTAAAGAAAATCTCTCTTACATACACCCACTGCCATTCCAACAGCCACACATTTCCGATACCCAGGGGTTGATACACAACCCCTTCTACCCCCCCGTATGCCCTCAAGCCTCACCCCACATCCCCAAAATGTTCACCATGTATTTCCTCAAATATACAGACATTTGCAGCATGCTCATATGTTTTATACAAGCGGCCCGAGGCAGCACGTCGATCAGTGTGTTATGGCACCATAGAAAATATGGACAAAGCGAGCCCCATTGGTTACTACAGACCGTTTTGAAGAAAAAACACTGTCATGGTATATGGCTGGAAGTCACTGGAGATTAAAGCTGCATGTAACTTTCCTCTTCTACCCCGGATTTGAACCCGGTTTTCTGCACAAGTGCTGATGTTTTTTTTTATACCATTGAGCTGATAGAGCCTGCCTGCTTGCTCAGGGGATGAATTGAATCTTGACCATCAGGTCAAAATTCATGTCAGATCCTGTGTCTACTGTAGGTGAGACGTGACCTTTAACACAATCTAAATGTCTCGATAGAAGAGCAGGGATGCAACCACCCCAATTGTATACTGTAAGTTATATTGTATTGACATATTACTCTACCTTAGAGATTGGACAAAATTACGTTTTATTCATTAAAAAAAGTGTGCTGTAGTAGTTCACCCCAAAAATTACTTATTTTCTATCAATTACACACCCCATGATTTTTTAAGTTTTTCTCGCATTCCTGAGCCAATAATTTGAACAGCGAACTCAATTGCGTTTCCTACTGAGCAGCCACCCGGTCATCGAATTACTGGCTCAGGAATACGTCAAAAACAAACAAATCTCCATGATTCATGGGGTGTGTAATTGATAGAAAATAAGTCATTTATTTGGGTGAACTACTCCTTTAAAATACCTTTTTCGAGGGAGACCTGGCCCAGATAAATAAAATAATATAGTCCACACTCCGCACATTGGTAATATGCTCCATTGTTAATCTGAATCAACGTATAAAAAAGTTGATGCATTTTTTTTTATCAATTAAATTGATTACTTTGATTAACTGTTGCACCCCTTATTCAGTTACACTGTTTTTAATCAGGCCTTTGAACTTTCCCAGAGAGACAAAATCATTACTCTGTACTATGTTGTGGAGGTTATTCTATGACCAAAGAAACTTGCTTTACCGAGTTCTGAGTAAATCCTGGGTAGAGCAGACATGTACTGTAGCAGTAACTCATAACAACTGTTGTTGTGTGATAAAAGATTTCACAGATAGGAAGGCAGTCTGGGCGATGCAACAAAAAAAGTGCTGTGCGGCTCTAAAGGCCAGTCCAGACTAGGGATGGGACTATTAACTGGTTTTATAACCAAAAACCTTTATTGCACAATTAATTAATCTTAGAGGACCAGTATAAAATAGATATTCTCTACTCCTATCCAAATGAAATGTAGAGATTGTTATTTTATTTTTATTTTTTTACATTTGAAGAGCCTTGCAGACAGAGGCCCTGCTGCCTACATGGATGTTTAAATGTGTAGCTTCTATTTACTTCCAAAGAGGTATACTTTTAATTTAGTCATTTACTATTTGGCTACTACTGCATTAAGTCAGAAGTCAGGGTGCAGATACCCCTCGTGTCTAATTACTTTCAATCTATTCCGCTAGTCCTTTGGTGTGGAAAACCGTTCAATATTCTGGTTTGGGAGTGACTGCTCTCCGTCAGATCACCAGAGTCTGAATGCTTTAATGCTGAGGTCCACGTTGGGCCACAGTTGAAATGCAAATATTCCCTCTAGGCCGCCACAAATCACATCATTTCAGTACCTGCCTGAACCCAAAAGAAGAATATCTTCCTTCCTTTTTTTTCTCCTTGACGGTACACTGGTATCTCCCTGAGGCGAAGAGAGAGAGAGAGCGAGGATAAGAGAGAGAGTAAGGCAGAGTGAGAGAAAGAGAGTTATGCCTAATATGTGCTTCATCGTACAACAGTGACGCGCACCGAAAATAACTGTCACGCGTCCACGACACGTTGTGAGCTTGTGTATCAGCTATTCTCGCCACGTGACGTGACACAGTTGTATGTCAAAGTACAAGTCGGACTTCAGATAGACTGAGAGCGAGTGAGAGGGCAAGAGCTCTTACCTTCTCAAAGCAAAAGCTTTCTCTCAAGCACTCGACAAGGGATGATACTTTTTCAACATTGTTTATCTTCTGTTCAGCAATTTTTTAAAACATACTTTTTCATGATGAAGCTTCATTAAAATGTGTTGAATTGGAGGGCATACTGCATAAATAAAAGATACATATGTAGGCCTACAGTATATTTAATGTTGTTTCCCCCCACCCCAGGTGAATTGAGCCTCAGAACCCTCCTTAATGTGCTGCGTTCAGGTTTACATGACCTTCCTGCTCCACTGGGAAGAGGATTTCAAACTGGAATGTACTGGATAGAGGCGGCATATCTGCCGACACTATATTAACTATTAACAAACTCGCCAATTATTATGTACAGCGAACAGGCACGCGCGCACACACACACACACACACACACACACACACATACACACACACACACACACACACACACACACACACACACACACACACACACACACACACACACACACACACACACACACACACACACACACACACACACACACACACACACACACACAGCAGTAATCAGCTACTGCCGATGACCCCTACACCTCCACACCCCCTTGGTGTATCTGACATCAGGGAGATTAATATCCTGACTCCCAAATCTTTCTCTCTCTCACTCTCTCTCTCACACACACACACACACACACACACACACACACACACACACACACACACACACACACACACACACACACACACACACACACACACACACACACACACACACAATTAAATAAATAGATACGTGTGTGTGTGTGTGTGTGTGTGTGTGTGTGTGTGTGTGTGTGTGTGTGTGTGTGTGTGCGTGTGTGTGCATGCGTGCACAAGGGGTTGTGTTGTTGTGGCGGGTGAGGTAATTTCATTTTTTACTTTGGGCAATCAGAAGCTTGTCGCCAGGTAACCATAGCATGTCATAAACAGACAATCAGTCACAAAATGATGTGTGTGTGTTTGAGAGAGGGAGAGAGAGAGAGAGAGAGAGGGAGAGAGAGACACCATGACACTGACTTGATACTGACCATGATACTGTCATGATACTGTCATGATACTAAAAAACAAGATGGGGGCTTGCAAGTCGCAACTCACTTTAAAATGCTCCAATTGTATTCACAGCACAGCAGCAATATACAGTACATGATACTGACATGCTACTGAACATGATACTAACCGTGCGTGTGTGTCATTTTGAACAAGTGGGCATGTGTATTAGGGATGGGCATTTGGACCTTTTTTGGTAAACGTTTAATCTTTGGTCGGTGGGCGGTTAACCGCGATTAACTGTGTACGACATCATCAATAAATAAAGTTGCACTTCTATGTGTGTGCAGTTCAAATAGGGCCGAAAACGTAAAGAATTGTAATATTCATTAGGTCTATATCTCATTCTGTAAGGTTATTTTCTTTTCTTCAAATGTATTTTTTTCTTTAGGTATTACAAAATATTTTATGAGGACAATTATACATTATATTTAAGTGCTCTATCCCATTAATATTTTGTATGACTTAATTTCGGTTGTATAGTCCTAAACGGTTAGTGACACACATTTCGGTTGTTTAACAGTTAAACAGTAACCGGAGCGGTCGGTACAACAACCTAGTCAAACCCACATTCAATCGCATCCTTACAACGTTCATGTCTGTGTATCTCAACCTTGTTTTTAATTTATGTTCTCTTTTCTTGCTGTCTATTAGCCAACCACACGTCGCTCCGCCACATGTTGTTAGCTTGTAGATCTGGTCTTCTTGGGAAGCGACACCATTGTGCACTGTATAAATTAAGCTTACGTTATCCCCTCTCACTAAATCACAAGAAATTTTTAACCGCAGCCATGCATGTTTGTACATATACTGTGGGACATATTTCATGCTTCCCCACCAGTGATTTATTGACCCATCAATTGGCTAGAACCTGTTTCTCCAACCTCCTCTCCCGTCATAAATAAGATCTGCACTGTACAGATCAATTCTCCTGGATTATAGGTTGATAGACACATGGGGCGGGGTGGGGCAACGCCCTGAGTTATGAGGACGCAGGAAGTTGTTGAGATGAGATGAGATCAGACATAGAAATGTACATACCTCATTGGCCACGGCAGTTCATTGGAGCGATCACCACAGCGCTGTATTTTGATTGGAAGCCATGCTACCTGCATATATGCCCCATGTATGTCTGTTTAAGCATGAGGTCTCTTCACTACATCATAATCGCTGAATTCTCAACCAACTTTCACGTTTGGGTTAAAGGTAGGGTAAGTGATATTTTTTTGCATATTTATTTTTTGTTAAAGTACTATATTTTGATAGTAATCATTGCTACAGAGCGTTTGTTTGGTCACAGGGGTCTATCCAGCTCTTTAGTAAACAGAATATATGTACATTTTCAGGTAGGTGACAACATTTAAGCCAATCAGGAGCTGGAGAGACATGGCGACTCCTTTTACTGAACAAACACTCTAATAGCAATGAGTACTATCAGAATATAGAGCTATTTAACACATATTTTAACTAAAGTAAATCACTTACCCTACCTTTAATAATGACAAGTTATAAAAAAAATGAGTATTGCCCAAATAGGTAATCTCTTCTTTGCTAGAGATTACTGTGTCATCACCTTAATTCCCGCCAAGCTTGATGGTCTTTCAATTTCAGCCTGTCATATCGCCCAGGTTCCAAAAATACTAAGCCAGATGCCCTGTCCAGGATCTATTCTCCTGAGAAAGAGTCTTTGGCCCCCGAGCCTATACTGCCTCCTGAGCCTGATAGTTGGGGATGCACTCTTTTACGTTGAGTCTCAGGTTCTGAGGGCCCAGAGTCAGGAACCCGGCCCAGGTAATGGTCCTCCTAGCTGCTTGTTTGTCCCTGCATCTGTTCGTCCAGAGGTGTTGACCTGGGGACATGGCTCCAGGCTGGTGTGTCACCCGGGGTTGTACCCGTGTCATGAAATCGTTGTCTAACATGATGCTGTCCTCCCAAGTATAGTAATACAAACATGTGTGCATGTGTGTAGTGCACGAAAAGAGGTGTGCAACGGGCAAACGAAGACATGCAGTTACTCTTATAATGCTATGGGCAGACATGTGGAGGTGAGCGACACACACACACACACACACACACACACACACACACACACACACACACACACACACACACACACACACACACACACACACACACACACACACACACACACACATACACACACACACACACTCTCTCGCTCTCTCTCGTGGGACTCTTGCAGTCTCCTAATTGGCAGGTGAGCTCACAGAGTTCAAATGTTCAGTGTGCACATTGAGACCCTGCTGCCCAGAGTGTTTCATCTCCTCCACTCCCACTAAGAACGCTGGAATATGATAAAATAAGAACGCTGGAATATGATAAAACAAGAACGCTGAAATATGATAAAACAAGAACGCTGAAATATGATAAAACAAGCAACGAAAATAAGATCAGTCCCTGGAAGGAAATGAAGGGCTGCTGCATAGAAAAAACAACTTCTCACTAGAGTGGCTGTGCGGGGATTCCGGGGAATGAAAGCACATCGCTGTAGGGTGTTAGGAATGACAGCACGTCTCTGTAGCATTACCAAAGAACAGATCAGAACAGAGAGGAGAGAGGGAATACAATGAAAGATTCTGAATGGTGGAAGAAGTACTCAGATTGTTTTGCTATTAAGTGATAGCAATACCATAATTTAGAAATAGTTTTTTGTCTGTGAATACAATTATATTTTGGCCAATCTGTATGGTAGTTAATACAATTGGTCAGAATTTTTTGTCAGAATTTATTGAGAGGATAGCCCCTTGAGATCTCATTTTAGAGGGGGTCCTATGCACATACGTAAAACATATATAACATATACATACTGTACAGTATATATATAACTTATACAATTGGGGTGGTTGTATTTGGTCTCCCTACTCTTCTATTATGACATTTAGATCCTCTGTCTAGATTGGACACAATCTTTAACACGTTCCTGTTTCTAGTTTGACATGAATTTGGACCTGAAGATCAAAATTCAAATGTTCCCATCGCTCAGGTTCTGTTGTTTCAGTGGTAAAAAAAAAGAACAGTTATTTTACTGAAATAAAAAAAAGTGTGCAGGAGACCTGAGTTCAAATCCGAGGTAGAACAGGAAAGTTAGTGCAGCTTTAATGAAGAAAGAGTTAAAGGTACAAATGTATTGGCATCAAACTATTCTTAGTAGTACCAAACATAAAATAACTCATTATAACTAAGAGTATACTAAAATAGAAAGTACAGAAAATGACTTAAGTTTTAGTCTTATGTGACTAATGTGTCAACACAACAATAATGAGGAGATATTGTGTGCATAATGTTTATTGAGACTCGTTTATGTTTCTATATGACTGTGAGTCAACTGCCTTCACAAAGTGTGTTATGTGTGTATGAAACATCTAATCTGAATTGCTTAAATCTTGCCCCTGACACAAACTAAAACTAAACTTCTTAATAAATACTAAACTGAAATGAGCAAACCCATTCTGAAAATTAACTGAATTGAACAAAAGTAAAAAACAGTAAAAAAAAATGTAATTAAATGCAATTAAATTATATAACAATATATTATAACTCTGGCACCAAACAAACTTCTTCTCTTAGGAAGACATAGTGAGTTATGCTAAAGTAAAGGAGAGAGAGAGAGAGAGAGAGAGAGAGAGAGAGAGAGAGAGAGAGAGAGAGAGAGAGAGAGAGAGAGAGAGAGAGAGAGAGAGATGCCTAATTTATAAGCTCACAACACATGGCGGATGGCTATTTCCGTGAAAATCAGCTGGCTTCAGAGACATCGAGAGAGAGAAAGCAAGAGGGAGGGAGAGCAAGGGAGAGCAAGGGCTCCATCGTGGCGCTTTCTTTCCATCTTGTTACTTATCAATCTCTATTGGACAAACACTCCTGCATGACAGGTGACCTTATATCCATGCCCCGAAATACAGGCGAAGGCATCGCCTGATGGAGAGCAAATTCATTTCTAGGAGCTACACGTTAATATCTGGAGTTAATTCCAGTCTAAATGTCAGGTGGTGCTCAGCCACAGGTCTCACTGCTGTGTCAAGAAACATGCTCCACACAATGAGATGCACACGCACACACACACGCACACGCACGCACGCACGCACGCACGCACGCACACACACACACACACACACACACACACACACACACACACACACACACACACACACACACACACACACACACACACACACACACACACACACACACACACACACACACACACACACACACACAGTTGGAGGCTCTCTAGTGTTATGATTGGATACTATCGGACTCTGGGGGAGAACAGACTAGAGGAATGTTGGCTGTGATTCATTTCAAATAGAAGGAGTGTAACAAACAATAACAGAAAAGAGGAAGAGAGTAGAAGGAGTGAGAGGAGAGGAGAGGAGAGGAATGGACAATTGTTTCCCGATGAGGAACATTCAGTTTTTATATTGTGCCATCTGTATCTCTGATGATGAGCATCATACATGTCTAGAGCATTGGTTCTCAAAGCGGGGTCCTTGGGGGGGGTTCCAGGGGGTCCCCAGCAAAAGTAGTTAATACAGCATCACAAAAATGTTAACCACTTTAACCTTTTATACGTTGCATGCTATTCAAAAATAGCAGATATACAAGCTCATAGCTTGTATATCAGCCACGCTGAGCTTGTAGATCTGCTTGTCATGCCTGCCTGTAGAGAGGAGTCACAGCAGGCTGGTCATGTGATGTTCAAATAGAGCGTCGCAGTTCCCGCCCACTTCCTGTTTTTTTTGGTGCCGGAAGAAAAAACTCAATGCATTTTTCCATTGACATTTCCAAAAATATTTATATCTATTAATTTAAGCCTCGAATCAAGCTATCATGACATGACATGAATCATGACCATAAACGTTTGATTCTGTGATTTTTTTTTTGTTGAAAACGGCAAAACAAAGGGTATTTATTAAATATAGTATATCATATAATTAAATATAAAATAAAAAAAAATCACAGAAAAAAACGTTTTATGGTCATGATTCATGTCATCTCGTGATGGCTTGATTCGAGGCTTAAATTAATAGATATAAATATTTTTGGAAATGTCAATGGAAAAATGCATTGAGTTTTTTCTTCCGGCACCAAAAAAAACAGGAAGTGGGCGGGAACTGCGATGCTCTATAGGCTCTGGGAAGGAGGGAGCAGCCACCTCATACTCATCCTAGAGACTGCTTTCTAATGCAAGCTCTGGCGAGGCACCCCATCCCACCGGTGTCTAAAGAGCATATTAACCCAATCAATCCGGGAACGCAATTACTGTGTCCTTTTAGATTTTTGAGTGCCGCGCTACGAGCTTGTAGATCTGTTATTTTTTTAGAATGCCTTCTGTTTTTTTAAAACACTTATGTTGCTATATATACTGTATAAGTGGTTCTCAAACTTTTTCATGTCAAGGACCACTCAAAATGATATGTATTTGTCCGTGGACCCCCATCTGAAAATATTTTGTTCCAGGGACCCCCAGAAGCAAAGATTTGAGTTAAACATGTAAATATATTCTAAGATTTGCACACATTTTCACGATTTTTCAAAAATAGCAGATCTACAAGCTCGTAGCTTGAGCTCGAGCTTGTATATCTGCTGAATAGCCAAAGTAATCTTAAAATGACACAGTTCCCGGTCGTAAATTTGGATTAATAAGACGATAGCCGATGGGTTCTAAGATTGGCCATCAAGGAACCAGCCCCTTTAAAGTTGGTAAGATTCCCAGCTTTCATAGACGGGAATTCAACAGCAAGTTCAAATGGATCGTATATGTTTTGTAAAGCATATAGTCTTGCAGTCGATAGGATATCTCCACTTATCTCCGCCTTCTATTCCTCTCCATCCTTTGTATTGGTTCTGCAATGCAGGTTTTTTTTTTTTCTTTTTTCCTCTGAATTGTTACCACCCACCCCACCACACAGAATTAGAACATCAAAAGACTTATCAGTTGGTGAAGATCTCGTGAGACTATAAAGCATGTAGACCAGGGGTCTTCAACAGGGGGTCCGGCACCCCTAGGGGGTCCTCAGAGATACTGCAGGAGGGCTGCCAATTCTTTGTGTGATAGGGACTATATTGTTTTATTTTTACATTAACCACTTGAACCTTCGCATTACTATTCTGGGGGAAAACATTAGCCGAAAATAGCAGTAGATCGGCTTGTAGATCGGCTATTTTCGCCGAAGAGGTTTGGTGTACAGGGAAAAAGAGCAGACCAAGCCAAAGCTGAAGTTTACAAAGTATCGAGGGTTCAACGTGGTTAAACGTCTGGAAAACACACATTTAACATGAATACATTATGTAGTGGGGGTCTCTCATCTCTCTCTCTCTCTCTCAGCTAAGGGGTCCTTGGTCTGAAAAAAACGTTGAAGACCTCTGATGTAGACATTCTCCCAAGTTGACCTTCATAAGAGATGGCTACAAAACATATACACGTCTTAGGGAGGCCTGTGACAAACGTGTGTCTAGCAAGCTGCATGCTATTGCACTAACTAAGCAGGCATCATACACGGACAGCAATCAACCGCAAAGCCATGAAACATTGTTGAACCAAATACTTCATCATTTGTTGAGAGAAACTGGGAACATGTTAAAATTGTGAACATTCACTATGCGCCAAGCTGGAAATCCAGAGGGCACAGAGCTCATTTCTTGGAGCAGTTCAAGTTCATGTAAAATATTATCCAGAAAAGTTAAATAGACTGAAGGAACTGCCACAAAATGTTACGTTGATGAGCGACACAGATGTTTTGCCACACTCACAGATATAAGTATTAAAGATCTTGGCAAAGGAGAGCTAGTTGGTGTTTGTTATCAGATTAATTCATGGAGGGGTCATCAAAAACATGGGCAGTGGGCTTTGTTGAGCTGCTCGGCACAGGGAATAACACAGACGATTCTGCAGGTCCTTCAACCACTGGAGATGGAAGCCTTTTCCATGTCAGGGTGTGTCACGGTCATGTCAGCACACAGGGGAGGGGTTCTGGTTCTCCTGAAAGAAACATTTTTGAAAACAGTTCACGTGCATTGCAATTCTAACTTGCTTAATGTGGTGCTTTGTAATGCTGCCAAAGCGTCTGGCCATGTTATTATCACCGTTTTGACATTGTGAGTCAAATACACAAGTTCTTCACTGGGGCCCAAAGGCATGCTCAGTTCATGGAGATTCAAAAGGAGATGGAAAAAGGTCAGTGCATGGAGCTGGAACGATCATGCCTTAGATGACTAGATGAAGCTCAAAATCTGGGTCGGTGTATTCGATATTGCAGTTGCTAGATGTATTCCTGGAGGCTCTAACTGAAAATGCCAAAACTTGTGGAGAAACTAAAATAGACACAGAGCAGCTGTTGCAACAGATGCAAATGAAAAAAGCTCCTCTTCATGCTTGTGGCATTTTGCAAATTGTTTGAGAACAGTGTTTTTTTCCCCACAAAGGGGTTGCAGAGCTCAACACTATGTGTAGCAGACTGTATGTTTGATTGAAACATTGAAAGCTATGTATGCGACTTTCCAGGACGATTCAGAGGGTGATTTTGATAAAGTGCTGAGATTGACAGAAGACTTTATGGAAAAGAATGAGATAACCAACTGGGGTGTGGAGGCTTCTCGAGTACACTCTGAAAGTTTCACAAATCTGTTGTCACCACAACATTTGGGAAGACTTAAAGGCTGTGTAGAATTGTGTTCTAGGCAGGCAGATAACTCAGTTGAGCTGGCGGTTTAAAGAGGACACTCATTGAATCAGGAGAGCGTCGGCCTTATTCCTACCTGGATCTGCCACTTTTGGCATCAAAGAACTTTCTAAACTAAGAGTTCAGGCGATTTGTATGGGATTGAATTCACTGATGCTGAACAGACCGTGTTCATTCCAGAACATCAGACAGAACATGGATCTGCAGAAATCTCCCACACTAATGGAAGTGCTGGATAGCTGCCCGGTGGACATTTTTGTCCCAATGTGAAGAGCATGTTAAGGACCATCATAACCCTCCCACTAACGTCCTGCCACATTCAGAGACTTTTCTCCGCAACAAACCAAATCCACACACACCCGAGATGACCCATGTTGACCGGACGACCTGAACAACTTGACACCTGGAGCCTTTTGAAAGAGAGCTAACTGACAGATCATGATGACATACTGTAATATTCAACTAATAATCAACCTGCCCAGAAGGCTTTGTCTACTGTAGACAAATAAAGTGAACGGGAACATGTTTGGGTATAGATAATATAAATATAAAAAATATATTCGCTGCAAATATAATTTCACTATACATACACTAAATATCATTAAATTACATTTATTACACATTGTTGAATGCTCAATTCTGATTGGTCAATCATGGCATTCTGCAGTCTGTTGTCTCAATAACAATCCGTTTATAATCAACTCATTCACAACACCTGTGACAACTGTACAATCTAATGGACAAAAAGAAAACGATTTATAAGTCCTCTATAAATCAATAATGTCACGTTTGTTGTTATACTTTGTGTCTAATTATTGATTTCCTCATCAAGCAGCCACGTGGAAAGCGCGATAATGAACAGCAACCTGGTCATAATTGAGAAATAAAAGCCCTTCAGAGTGATTCATCATCACGCTGACGTGGAGTATATTTCTCAATAATGACCACCTTGCTGTTTAGTATCCCTTACATATTTTGTCCGAAATACATTTTCTCTGAAGCTCCATGTGAAATGTATGCCATATGTTTCAAATATTGCCGCTGTCGGGCAGAAACCTTGTATCTCTATTATTTCAACTAAATAATAACTACATTGGAT
>NC_137618.1:29832667-29875167 GCF_963280865.1 Gymnoscopelus braueri
CAACCTCCTGGAGGACCTTCTCACCTTCCAATCTCTCATTTCTACTTTTTCCTCCTCTCTATCAGCTGCTAAAGCTGCTTTCTTCTGCACTAAAATTCAGGCTTCTGCTTCCAACCCTAAAAAACTCTTTGAAACTTTCTCCTCTCTCCTGCAACCACCACCCCCTCCTCCCTCCTCGTCCCTCCTCCCTGACGATTTCACCAACTTCTTTGACAAGAAGGTGAACGATATCCGATCCTCCTTCCCTCCTCCCCTGGCTGGTGCCCTGCGCACTACCCACACCCGTCTGCCTGCCACCCCCTCCTCTCTACCTTCATCTACTCCTCTTCCCCCCCCCTCTCTATCCCACTTCTCTCCCCTCTCCCCTAACGAGGTCCTTCTCCTTGTTACCTCTAGTCGCCCCACCTCATGCTCTCTGGACCCGGTCCCATCCACTCTGCTGCAGTCTATTGCACCTGAACTTCTTCCCTTCTTAACCCACCTTATTAACACCTCTCTGACGTCTGGCTACTTTCCCTCTGCTTTCAAGACTGCCAGAGTCACCCCCCTCCTGAAGAAACCGACACTTGACCCCTCTGAGATCAAGAACTACAGACCGGTTTCCCTTCTATCCTTCCTATCTAAAACTCTCGAACGTGCTGTCTTTAAACAACTGTCCTCCTACCTCCACCAGAACAACCTCCTGGACTCCAACCAGTCTGGGTTCAAAGTGGGTCGCTCGACAGAGACTGCCCTCCTGGCAGTGACGGAGTCGCTCCATGCCGCTAGAGTGAACTCTCTCTCCTCCGTCCTGATACTCCTGGACCTGTCTGCAGCGTTCGACACGGTGAACCATCAGATCCTCCTCTCCACCCTCGAGGGGATGGGTGTCTCAGGCTCTGCACTCTCCCTGCATCCTACCTGACGGGTCGCTCCTACCAGGTGATGCTGAGAGGGTCTGTGTCAGAACCACACAGGCTCACTACTGGGGTTCCCCAAGGCTCGGTTCTGGGTCCTCTTCTTTTCTCTCTCTACACTACATCTCTTGGTGCTGTCATCCATTCCCATGGCTTTTCCTACCACTGCTATGCCGATGACACCCAGCTGATCCTCTCATTCCCCCCCTCTGACACACAAGTGGAGGCACACATTGCTGCTTGTCTGGCTGACATCTCTGAGTGGATGTCGACGAACCACCTGAAGCTCAACCTGGACAAGACCGAGCTGATGTTCCTCCCGGGGAAGGGCTGTCCGCACCGAGACATGGCCATCACCATTGATAATGCTGTGGTGACGTCAACTCGGACTGCGAAGAATCTGGGTGTGACCTTGGACGATCAACTGTCGTTCTCGGCTAACATCGCATCAGTGACACGGTCCTGCAGATTCCTCCTCTACAACATCAGGAGGATTCGCCCCTTCCTCACGGAGAAGGCAGCCCAGGTGCTCATCCAGGCTCTTGTCATCTCCCGCCTGGACTACTGCAACTCCCTCCTTGCTGGTGCTCCGGCATCAGCCATCAGACCTCTGGAGCTTGTTCAGAAAGCTGCGGCTCGTCTGGTGTTCAACCGCCCCAAGTTCTCCCACACAACTATCCTTCTCCGTTCTCACTGGCTCCCCGTAGCGGCTCGCATTCAGTTTAAAACCCTGGTGCTAGCCTATAGGGCAGTGAAAGGAACAGCTCCTTCTTACCTCCGGGCTATGGTCGTTGCCTACACCCCTGCCCGACCACTTCGGTCTGCCACCTCGGGCGACTGATTGCCTCGTCACTCAAGGGTCCTTCTGGTCGATCGACACGGTCACAACATTTTTCTGTTCTGGCCCCACAGTGGTGGAATGAACTTCCCACTGATGTCAGGACAGCAGAGTCACTGCCCATATTTTGCCGCAGGCTGAAAACCCACCTCTTCAGGAAACACTACCCTTCCTCTTTGCCTGGCCTACTTGTTGTTAACTAGTTGTACGAACTCCTGTTTTATTTTTGTATTGTTTTATTGGATCTTGTTTAGTCGATACACTTATTAGTTTTAGCTCGTGCTCATTTGATTTTGCTATTTTGTCTCATCTGTATAAGAAAGTAGGTAGCTGATATATTGCACTTTTACCTTAGCGCTAGGTATACTCTTGGTTGCTTGTTTTTGCAGGAAATGCACTTAAGACTTCTGGTGATTAGTAGTTTCGTTCCCTACCTATGTTGAATGCACTTATTGTAAGTCGCTTTGGATAAAAGCGTCTGCTAAATGACTGTAATGTAATGTGTGAATGGGTGAATGTGAATGTAAAGCGCTTTGGAGAAGAGCGCTATATAAATGCAGACCTTTTACCATAATTACAGTATCATGGTAATTATCATGTAGGGCAATCGTGTCAGTATTGTGTCAGTATTGTGTCAGTATCATGTCAGTATCATGTCAGTATCATGTCAGTATTATGTTAGTATGGTGTCAGTATCATGTCAGTATTATGTTAGTATGGTGTCAGTATCATGTCAGTATCATGTCAGTATTATGTTAGTATAGTGTCAGTATCATGTCAGTATTATGTTAGTATGGTGTCAGTATCATGTCAGTATCATGTCACTATCATGCACCTGCCTAGGTTGCCTATGCCTAGAAACAACCCTGCAAGTATAGTAATACAAACGTGCGTGCGTGCGTGTGTGTGTGCGTGTGTGTGTGTGTGTGTGTGTGTGTGTGTGTGTGTGTGTGTGTGCGTGTGCGCGTGCGTGCGTGCGTACGTGTGGCATGCGTGTGTGTGGCATTGGGTAGAAAGCCAGGGCCAGACTGACGTATCAGGTGGTGTATTAATTAGACCTGGATGGAGGCTGCATCACAGTGACAGATGGAAGCTCTGACGCTCTTAACAAGGTCTGTTGATCCACACAACCTTGAGAACTCTAACAATAGCACACACACACACACACACACACACACACACCTCCCACTAACACTGCTGCCATTCCGTTCAAAAAGAGCAAACACATTAATATTTATACAAATGTGCACTTTTATCCTATTACCGTATATATTACCATATAGCCTACACACACACACCGTGACTGTGTGTGTATATGTGTCTCCTCAAATGTCTGGCCTATACAGAACAAACACATTTGATAGATAATGTCAAATATATCAGGGTCAGTATACTGCTTTCAAAGTACAGTATATACTGTATACTGCTCTCTAACACAACGTGGTATAACGCAGGGTGCATGGGTTATATTTTCATATAAAAATGCAGCGGCCAGTCCCAGGTCTCGTCTTTTCCCTGCAGGTGAACTGGACATGAGCTGTCAATACTTTAAAGTTAGCAGAGTTTGAACTAGACCTACAATAATCCACAGTAATCCCCGTCCAAACCCTACAGTCTGAATCATAGCACACCGGCTCACCTTCCTATATATTTCCTGTGTGTGTGTGTGTGTGTGTGTGTGTGTGTGTGTGTGTGTGTGTGTGTGTGTGTGTGTGTGTGCGTGTGCGCGTGCGTGCGTGCGTGTTCTATTCTGCACACACCGGCCTCCCTAATCAGCGAGAGAAAATAAACTGCCGCGGCGTTCGCTATAGGATCTGTCATTTCCCCGTGGAAAGAACGCAAAATCACATACGTGAAATAAAGAGCTGTAGTTGGACACCGTATATGTTTTTCATGTAAAGAATCCAAAAAAAGAGAGAGTCCAGTTAGTTTTCTTTAAATTGCGTTTCTTAAAGCTCGGATCAAACTGATTAAACAGACGGGGTACTGTTCGCTTCGGGCATTTCTTTTTTCTCTATGTGGAGTTACTGAAACACTTATTGGGTAAACACAGTGGTGGATGAAGTACTGTGTAGACGTTTTACTTAAGTAAAAGTAAGAAAACCACTCTGTAAATATGCTTTCTTCAAGTCAACATCCTACTTAAGTGAAAGTAAGTGAGCATCAAAATATATTTAAACTGGCAAAAGTATACTTAGTTCAAGTATGCAGAATCAGAATCATACAGCAGCCTATATATCATGTTTGGACAATAATTATCAGCTCTATAAGCTCACAACGTGTCCTATCGTGACGCGTTTTGAGCTTGTAGATCTGCTATAATATTCATTGTTTCATTTATTTATGTAACTAGTCACTAAAAATGTCAAATAATTTTTGTTGAGTAAAAGTAGCCCACAATATTGTCCTCTAAGATGTAGTGAAGTAGAAGTAAAATGATTGAAAAATGGAAATATTCCAGTAAAGTAAAAAAAAAAAAAAAAAAGTACTTGAGTACATGTACCTAGCTACTTTCCACCTCTGGTGTGGAGTTACTGAAACACGGCCTCTTATTGGGTAAACATAACTTGCAATCAAAACACTCAAAGAGTGCTAGAAAGTTTTGCAAAACGGGGGGGGAAACTTTTGGGGGAGCCTGGGTGCTGCGGGAGGAATTCACCTCATTGGAGAGGAGGAATTCTCTTTCCCTCCCTGTTTTCTTGGTTCCACTTGAGTTGCTTTGATATACATCCCATCTGGCTGTCAGAGGGGAGATCCAAACACTAGCTCCACTCCTACACTCACACACACACACACACACACACACACCTCCCAGCCAGAAACCACATGTTCTGCTACTACTGTATATCTAGAGAGAGGGAGAAGGAGAGAGGGAGAGGGAGAGAGGGAGAGAGGGAGAGAGGGAGAGAGAGAGAGAGATTCGGAAACAAATTGAGAGAGGGGGGGGGTAGATGGAGGGAGGAGAGAGAGATATGGTGGGGAGAAAGTGAGGTAGGAGATAGATGGAGGGATACGTAGAGGAAAATGGAGAGGGGGAGAGAGGGGAGGTTCAGAGAGAAATTAAGAGGGCGAGAGGGAAGGAGAGAGAGAGATGGAGAGATGATAAAGATGGAGAGACGGACGAGGGAGATGAAAACTCTCTCTCTCTCTCTCTCTCCATCTCCAGAGAGAGAGAGGGAAAGTGAGCTGTATTAATTAGTATTAATTAGTATTGACTAAGAGGTTAAAGGAGTGAGAAGCTCTCTGCTTCATTCACCATTTTGTAGTTGTTTTTGTTTTCTGTTTGTCTTGTGTGTTATGAGATGAGAGCGCAATATGAAATGATTGTAGAACGGAAGTTTTATTTATGCGGCCATCAATCACACACACACGCACGCACACACACACAAGGATATGAAAAACAGTCTCAGTTCATGATTTGGGTTTTTGAGGGAAGCAAGAAGTGTGTGTGTGTGTGTGTGTGTGTGTGTGTGTGTGTGTGTGTGTGTGTGTGTGTGTGTGTGTGTGTGTGTGTGTGTGTGTGTGTGTGTGTGTGTGTGTGTGTGTGTGTGTGTGTGTGAGACAGAGAGACAGAGAGTATGACATCATGGAGTTGGATGCGGCCCCACGAATCAGCTTTATTCCACCAGGCCTTATTAGAATGGTTTCCTAGGAAACCATATTTCAGTGTGCTGTGTGTGTGTATCTTTGTGCATGTGTTTTTTTATGCATGGAAGTGGTAGTGTGTTTTTTAGGCATTTTTGTGCATGACAGTGGGAGTGTGTATGTGTGCGCATGTGAGTTCACACGCTTCCCTTAATTCAATCCCAAAATTATATAAAAAATGTCACACATTTCAAAGTATATAAGGTATGTTTTATATTGAATTTCACCATATTGTGTATGGGGAATTAAGGAGTAGTCAGAATATTTCTCAAATGTATTTAGAAGGGGATCTCTGATGATATCAAAGAAGAGGACTCGCACACTGTCAGGAACTTGCAAATGTATTTAGAAAGTAATTTGTAATTGTGTTAATCGGTTGAAATTAAATATTATTTCCAGACCTGAAGTATCCACCGGGAGGAATGCAGTAATAATAACAAGGATGTATGCAGTGAAATGACTGCCTCGAACCATGAAACACAGCATGTGATTGCCAGTTGTACATTGTCTTTAATGCTATCTCCCCTATCTCTCTCAACAGTGTTGAAAGAAGGACTCAACTTATTATTTTTGTTTTTTTTGGTCCAGTGCATCCCACCTAAGTCTACAGGACGCAACCAGCTCATGGCTGCCACTTAGATACTTCTGGATCATTTACCCGCTTGAACCCCAGTATAATGTGGCATCTGTGGTGAAGGCTTATGTGGGACTATTGTTTTTCTTGAGGTAATAATGGCCGCTGGCCATGGTAGTTTTTCCGAAGCAATTCACACATAAACTTAACAATAGACCTGCACACTTCATTAGTAGGCTATTTAAACTGCGCATCATGGCATAGTATAAAACTCAAGGGAACATTCGTCTAGATTCAGTCTACTATTGCAATCAAAGATGTGGGACCACCGCGAAAAAAGAAGACGTTCGTTCAAAGCTCGTTCGTGTCTTGTAAGCTGACGCTTACCCCGTCTGATATGTCTCCTATACACGGCCTCTGTCTGCACCGATAGAGACACCACTGTCCCAGACATAATCTCTGCCTCTGCTCTCATCTGCTGATACTGACAGTGGCTCTACACAACATAAGGAAAACCAGCCTGTCGGTAAAAGCAGCTCCAAAGTGGTTGAGTTACAGGGAGATAAACATTAGAAACAGTGGAAAATCAGTACAAAGCATATCGTAATTGTCTTACTGCATGCTCTCACTTATGTGTGGATGCATGTATTATAGGCCTATTTTATGTATGTATATGTATAGTATAGTATGTATAGTATAGTATAGTATAGTATAGTATAGTATATGTATATGTATGTATATATATATATGTATATATATTTATGTATATATATATATATATATATATATATATATATATGTATGTATGTTAGAGCGGTTATTTCATTCGATGACCACGTGCGCTCATATTTACTCGCACATGTGAGCGTGCCGTGCATGTGGAAGGGAATAATTATGGTATAGTATAACCTCCAAAAAAAAGTATAACACACCACTGGCGACACGTTGTGAGCTTGTAGATTGGAAAAAAGCGATCCAAGTACAGTCGTAACTCAGGTAGGTTTTACTATTAAAAGAGGGGCTAAGTGGCTAACAACAAATTACAACTTGAAATCAGTGAAATTTGCTATTTAAGTGGATAATTTATGCATGTAGAAAAATACAAATACAATCTTAGTTAATCTCATAAACTGGGGTCACACTACAAGATAATTGGGTAGATTTCAGGGCAGATATCAACAATCGCGTTGGCGTTCGGGGCCAGCCTGAAATAGATGTATTTATTTCAGCGTGGGTGTGTTTGTCAGTGAGAGGCTGAAGTGTGTGCGTTTCCACCATGTGCCTCAGAGATAAGACTGTTCACCTCACAGCCTGCTGGGGCCTTTAATTTACCTTCATGGTTGCGACGCATGCACACACGCACGCACACACAAACACACACACACACACACACACACACACACACACACACATACACACACACACACACGCAGCGGGCACATCCACGGTTGTGGCAGACTGTGTATAAGTCATTGCTTGTGAGCTTGATCCCTGACCTGCAGAATCCATCCAGATGTGCGTGCGTGTGCACTTGCGTGCTTGTGCGCCTGCTAGCCATTATCAGAGGAGCTCGAGACGAGATAACAATGCACATGGACACCAGTCCCCCCCCCCCCCCCGCCTTAATGCAGTGCCCCCGCGGTGTCTCCTGATATACTGTCCATAAAAGAACAGTGGAAGTCCCTGTATTTAGACTGTCTCTCTCCCGCGCCGCCCCCATACATCTCCATTAAAGTGTCGTACAGCAGCACAGCTGTACGACACACATATAGCGGTGCACGCTGCTCGCTGTACGTGCTCCTGAAGGAAGGCCGGAGGAGTGAGCATCTCCCCGCCGCGGGAGGAGAGGAGAGGAGGCAGCCGCTCCTGAAGAGGAGCCTCTCAGAGGAGATGAAAGGTGTTCTTTACAGAGAGAGAGAGAGAGAGAGAGAGAGAGAGAGAGAGAGAGAGATAGAGCTGAAGAGGTCAATCCCACCCCCTCCAGCCCACCGCTCCCGGAGGTCAAACGCAATCCCATCCGTGCCGTCCACAGCCTTTTGTGTCGACTCTCCACCTTGAAAGACGAGCTGGGATATTGAAGTCAGACACATCCAGATGTGGCTTCCAATAGTTCTATTATCCCTCTCCCACTTTCTCTCTCTCTCTCTCTCTCTCTCTCTCTCTCTAATCCTCCATGTTATGGGCTTTGTGTTGTCGTGGTTCAGCCTTCAGACGCACAATTTCATCTCCACAGCACTGAGAGTGAAGCCCGGTTAATAATACTTAGTTGCGTACCGGCGTCGCGCGCCGAAAATAGCCGATCTACAAGCTCAGCGTGCCGCAGGGTGGCACGTTTTGAGCTTGTAGATCAGCTATTATCACATAGGCTTTACAGCTCAGAGAAGTGTGTGTAATAACAGTATCTGGCCTTTTCCATCCTTCCTATCCCCTCCACTTCTAGCCTACAGTATATGTTTCTGTCTCTTCCTCTCTCTCTCTCTCTGCCTCTCTCCCTCTTGCTCTGTAATCCTCTCTGCCTCTCTCTCGCCGGTCCTCTGACAGGCCAGATAAATCTAATACAGACTTTGATTGATATTTTCTGTGTCTCTGCTGGCAAAAAGTATTGATTTGATTGAATTGTTGTATCGCGTGTCTGCAGTGTCTCCTGCCCCCCTTCGCATCATTTCAGCCTCTTTTGTCTCGCGTCGTTGCAAACGCTCCTGGTGTGGTTTCTCTATCACATTCAAGACGCGATTGTTTACGGTCCTATAATGCAGGATAGATACGGAGACAAAGCCTCTCTCTGTATGCAGAATTCATACAGGATTAGACGCAGGATAAATGCATGGAGTAATGCGCGTCTCCAATAATCTCCATTGTATATAATATTTCCCCAAAGCGGGGTCCTATTCACTGCTAGGTTAACCCTTTAAGACCGGGAAAGCATAATTTGTGTCATTTTAAGATTTCTTTGGCTATTCAAAAATAGCAGATCTACAAGCTAATAGCGCGGCACTGAGTGCAGCGCTATGAACTTGTAGATCTGCTATTTTTGAAAAATCGTGGAAAATGTGTGCAAATCTTTGAATGTATACATTTTCAAAGCGAACATTTTTACCTCAAAGCTTTGGTTCTGGGGGGTCCCTGGAACAACATATTTTGAGATGGGGTCCGTGGCCAAATACACATCATTTTGGGGGTCCTCGACATGAAAAAGTCTGAGAACCACTGATAATATAGCAACATAAGTTTTTTCAAAAAACTGTCAGGATTTAAAAGACATTTGTAGAATATATATTCATAGATGTGCACGAATTTTCACGATTTTTCTAAAATAGCAGATCTACAAGCTCGTCGCGCGGCACTCGGTGCTGCGCTATGAGCTGGTATATCTGCTATTTTTTAATAGAAATCTAAAATAACAGAGATGAGTTCCCGGATTGAATGGGTTAAATGATTCTTTTTTTTTCTCCCTTGCCAGGGGGCGCGTTTGTTTCGTTGACAGGCCCTAGATGGAGACGCCGGCATGCTGCGATCCAACTCCTCGCTGAGGGGATTTGCAGCATTGGGAGCTGTGACAAGTTTTCGCTGCTTCAAAAGCTATTTTTTTGGCTGACACCGGAGCTATTTGTCATCTCCGGCAGGCCCTGTTTCTCTCCGTTACTGCGGAACAAATGATGAATGTGATTCACACACTCGACACCCTGACACTTTGGTTGATTTTTAAATTGGAAACAGTGGCCGGCGCCGTTTTTTTTTGCAGGGAGGGCCGGGGACGTTTCACAGCCTCACGCTGGGGACACCGGCCAATCGATAACTGCTCCTTGTCACTAAACGTGACATAATGGATGACTGCATGTCTTTATACTTAGATTGTGTTGGGCGTAGCGCTGTCGCCGTGTCCAATCACATCGCCACTGTGTGTCTGGTTGGATTGAAAAGGCTGCATGCTCTCTCAATGTTCCTCAACGGGGCCTGATTAGACACATTCATTCTACACCGTGAAGTCCTGAGTGATGTTTTTACTCAGAGAGTGTACAAATGGAACCAAATGGACCACTACTATGGGTCCATTTGGTTCCAATCAGGAGAGAAAACTCAGTCACAATACGAGATAAACATGTGAAATTGGAAATGATGAAACAAAAAAAGCGAAAAAGAACAGATAAAATTGGAACTGGAACGTTATCAAATTGAAGCTGATAAATGACCTACAGTATTCACCTAGTTCTCTCTCCTGACTGGATAACATTGGTATCCCGACCTGAAAATGTGCGCGTTCCACAGCTGGTCGGGGCCCTCATCAAGTCACCTTTCGCCCATTGCGGCCCTCACCCGTCACCCCTCCTCTATACCAAATCTGCTCGCCTAAAAATAGTGGATCTACATGTGCTATTTTCACTAGGGTTCCTTTTGTTAAACACTAAAGATTGTACGGTGTAAAGGCCATTAATTGAGAACACGGACACCTGATATAAAATGAGCAGTAATGTCAGTCCAGCAGTGTTCGACATCATGTGAATACATTTAGATTCGATCGAACACACAAGTATTTAAACTCACCATATTTAGAACGCATCCTGTTTAAAACCCACAACAATTTTGCAACGTTCAAACTATATCCTCTATATCAGTGGTTCTCAACCTGTTGGCGGGGGCCCAGAACCGCTGCTCTGTATTGACCCTGTATTGGTTCCACATATTGCATTACCAGCGTAAGTGTTAGGGGGCTTTTAAATGTGGGACAGAATCCCCCGGATTGAGTGTGTGGTGCGACTGTCTGCGTGATCATTAAATCATCCATCATGTGGAGAGTGAAGAGTTCAGAGAGAGAGAGAGAGAGAGAGAGAGAGAGAGAGAGAGAGAGAGAGAGAGAGAGAGAGAGAGAGAGAGAGAGAGAGAGAGAGAGAGAGAGAGAGAGAGAGAGAGAGAGAGAGAGAGAGAGAGGACTTTGGCAGGATATAAGTGTGGTTTGGATAGAGACCATCGAAGCAGGCCCTGCCATGATCCTTCTCTCTCTCTCTCTCTCACACACTCTCTCTCTCTCACTCCATTTGTCTTTCTTCCCATCTCTGATCTCTCTCTCTCGTCTGTTTCCCTCATTGTGTCACATGTCTTTCTTCTCTTTATCTTTCTATCTCCTCCCTCCCTCTCCCATTCGATCATCGATTTTGGTTAGCGTGCAGCGTGCTTCTCTCCGGGATCAGCAGAGTATTTCTGTCATATAACGTGTAATTACGGACGGCGACCTCAGCCTCCGGTGACCTCAGCCGCGCTGAAACAAAGAGCCCTGGCGAGGCTTTGTTTTTGACCCGTTCTCCAAAAGATCGATGTGGGTGTTCAGCGCCTTGGACTCACATCTGAAAAACAAATAACTAAATATGTAGAAAATGATGTTGGATGCTGTGTTATTGATTGATCCTTTTTCATTGCGGCGTTGCCGTGGAATATTACAGTGACAGCGTTTTCATCCAAAGTGGCTCGTATAGTGCTGTGAGAGCAGGCGTTTTGGAGTGCGGGTGGCCCATGGGAATAGAACCCGCAACCTTGGCAGTGAGACTGTTCTGTGTTATGCCAACGGAATTATACTGGACCACAGGAATATAATTGGTTTAAATGATCTGCCTCTGCGTGTGTGCGTGCGTGCATGTGTACACTTGTATTACTATTCTCGTGAGGGCTAAATGTCCCCACAATTATAATAGAATGTCCACAAGAAATAGTTTCTTTGTGGTTAACAAGATCTGTAAAATTAGGCTTACATGATACTGACATGATCATTTCAGTATCACGACAATATCATTGTCAGTATCATGTGACAGATGTCAGGCCCTGTCACACCGTGCTGTGAGAGGGGCCTGATGTTATGTCAATTGGTCCAACCGGTATTTACCACTTTCTACTCTACCAATTCTACTCTTTGCTGAAGAAACTGAGACTGGAAATCAAGCATGAGGTCAAATTATCTAGGTGTTTTATTTCATTCCACCTGACAACAATTAATCGAGATTAAAAAAATCCAAGACATTTTGAGTGAGTGAGTGAGTCACTGTGACTGACAGGCCGTGTCACATTCATGATGACTGATAATGATGCGTCTTTTGATGGACCTTTTGATATGACTTTTGATCTTGACATTGACGGGACCAAAGTCTAATTAAGGAACAATTATGTACTTGAATCTGTACTGTGCTGCTTATAAGCAATAATAAAGCAATGATGAATTATCTCCATGGGGTAGGCTAATAATCACATAATAATCACATTTCAGTCCCGTTTAATGGAAAATCTGAAATCGATGAGTTGTCTTCGATATAAGCAACACAATACAAACTAGAAAAAGTGCTCCTCGGAGCACAGGTCTCCGCCAGGTCAGGTAGGCTATTGTGGCCTCCAGGTAGCGCTATAATAGGCCAACGTGAAAAGGGTGCCATTTCTTCTTAGGCCTTGCACGACAATCGGACACTGACTGCATTCATGATTTTAGGCATTTTGTTAAAAACATTGGTTTCGCTAAATTAGACCTACTGGTGGCGCTATAACAGGCCAATGTTAAAAGGGTGGCATTTGTTCCTCAACATAGTGTGAATGTGCGTGCAAAGTTCGACCGCAATCGGACGGTGCGTTCATGATTTGCGGAATTTTGTTCAAAACAAGCCAATAATGCAAACTTTAGATGTCAATCTTCGCCAATCAGTATGGAATATGAAAAATCAAACACATCCGTCGTGATCACATGAGTATAGAGAACATGTGTACCGATTTGCGTGACATTTGGAAAAAATTGGAAGGAGTAGTATAAAATAATGTGTTTTACATAAGTCGGCCTCCTGGTGGCGCTATAAAAGGCAGATGTGAAAAATGCAGGGCAAAAGTTTTTCCTTGACCTCTAGGGAGTGCGCATACAAAGTTTTACACAGATCGGTGCAGTTATAGGTAAAAACACGAATCGGCCTGTTATAACGCCACCATGAGGCTGATTTGAAAAAATTCAAATGGTAGTTCTTCCTCGGCCTAATGGAAATGTGCGTGCAAAATTTGACGGAAATTGCATGCTGTGTTCATGATTTGAGGCATTTTGTTCAAAACGGAGCACTCCTGCAAACTTTGGAAGACATTTTGAGCCAATCAGGATGGAATATGAGAAATCTGAAAGACTTGTTTCGTCTAATAACTATAGAGATACTGTGTACCGATTTGCGTGACTTTTGGACAAAATCTGTAGGAGTACTGTCAAAAAATATGTTTTGCACAAATCGGCCTCCTGGTGGCGCTATAAAAGGCACATGAGAAGAATTTGGGGCAAAGGTTCTGAATTGGCATCCAGGGAGTGTGTGTGCACAGTTTCGCTGCGATCAAGACAACGGTGCTGGAGATTAGCTGGTCACAGACGGACACACGGACGGACGGACGGACGGACGGACGGACTCTCTCGCCATGCCTTTCGGCCTGGCGGAGACGATAACAAAGCTTATATTTTCATTCGGTCGGTAGGGACCTGGATATTGGATAGGGATGGCCCTAAGAAAGGTTAAGAAACACTGGTATAGACGCTCGACAAAGCTGGAAGCACCGCGGTGGATTCAAACCCCTAGACTCTGCGGTGGTGGGCAGGTGCTTTACCACTGCGCCACCCAAGAGCCATTATACTTTTGACTAATACTTAAAACATTGGTTCTCAAAGTGGGGTCCGGGCAGGCGCGTATCGTCATTGGGGCCAACGAGGCCATGGCCCGGTCTGTAAACCCAGCTTGTCCCTGTGTAGGGGCAAGATCCAGGGGAAAAAACTAAAAATCAACATTAGCAGCCTCTCACCCTATTCTGTTGCCGACCACAGAAAGTTGCCTTTGTTTTCAAGTGGGGCTCATTTGCATTCGGCCGAATTGTTAATGAGTGGCCATTAAAAACCAGTTAAGCTCATAGCACGGCACCGAGTGCCGCAACATGAGCTTGTAGACATGCTATTTTTGAAAAATCGTGAAAATTTGTGCAAACCTTTGAATATATGTTTTTTAAAGCGAACATTTGCAACTCAAATCTTTGCTTCTGGGGGGTCCCTGGAACAAAATATTTTGGGATGGGGGTCCACGGCCAAATACAAATCATTTTGGGGTCCTTGACATGAAAACGTTTGAGAACTACTGCTTTAAATGGTCAGGTAGCACAGTTGTTTGTAATTGCCGTACCCATTTTTTTGTTTTTTCTTCAACATTATGGGCGCGTTCGAAAATTACGCACCGGAGCACACTCGCCTATTACAGTAGTTTTTATTGGCCAGTGCGCTCAGTGCTGTATTTTCGAACGCACCCTATGTGTCCCTGGAAGGCAGCTGGTCTTGCAGCACAGAAGCAGGCCCTGCCATGATCCCTCTCTCTCTCTCTCTCTCTCTCTCTCTCTCTCTCTCTCTCTCTCTCGCTCTCTCTCTCTCTCTCTCACTCCATTTGTCTTTCTTCCCACCGAGTGCCACCGAGTGCCGCAACATGAGCTTGTAGACCTGCTATTTTTGAAAAATCGTGAAAATTTGTGCAAACCTTTGAATATATGTTTTTTAAAGCGAACATTTGCAACTAAAATCTTTGCTTCTGGGGGGTCCCTGGAACAAAATATTTTGGGATGGGGGTCCGCGGCCAAATACAAATCATTTTGGGGTCCTTGACATGGTCAGGTAGCACAGTTGTTTGTAATTGCCGTACCCATTTTTTTGTTTTTTCTTCAACATTATGGGCGCGTTCGAAAATTACGCACCGGAGCACACTCGCCTATTAGTTTGTATTGGCCAGCGCGCTCAGTGCTGTATTTTCGAACGCACCCTATGTGTCCCTGGAAGGCAGCTGGTCTTGCAGCACAGAGTGCAACATGAAAACAAACAGACAGATGAAATCAAATCTCATCACTGAGAATAGAAGCACAAAGACACAGCAGCACTGCACCAGTGAGCAGCAAGCATAATAATCAGATCCTTTTTCATTAAACATTAAGCTCTTATGAACAGCATGGTTGTTGTTTCTGTCTATCTATAATTCATTGTTATTCATTATAGATACGGACTTCATACAAACTGTTGCCAATATTTCCCTCTGTGTGTGTGTGTGTGTGTGTGTGTGTGTGTGTGTGTGTGTGTGTGTGTGTGTGTGTGTGTGTGTGTGTGTGTGTGTGTGTTTTGTGTGTGTGTGTTACCGTGCGTGCGTGCGTGCGTGCGTGCGTGCGTGCACACATGTACAGTGCACACTTTGTGTGTGTTCCATTGAGAAGGTTGTGGCGGGCTACATGCTCACATCCTGCCTCCAACTCCCAGCGTGTGGTGGTGCGTGTGTGTGTGTGGGGGGGGGGGGGGGGGGGGGTCAGATTAGAATGAGGTGAGGAGGAGGAATAACAAGGAGGAAGATGAGGAGGAGGAGGAATAACAAGGAGGAAGACAAAGACAACAGCCTTATGCTAACGAGGCTGATAGGAACACACACCCTGCTGGACGTGTTTGTGTTGCTGCACTGAGAAAAACACACACAAACACACACACACACACACATATGCACGTACACACACACACACACACACACACACACACACACACACACACACACACACACACACACACACACACACACACACACACACACACACATACATATGCATGTACACACACACACGCACACGCACACACAGAAAACATGCATGCACATAGGCACTCTCAGGCATGCCCGCCCCCCACACATTATATAGACACACTCGCAGGTTCACACACACACACACACACACACACACACACACACACACACATACACACACACACACACACACACACACACACACACAAACTAACGCGCACACTCCCAGACAGTATTCCATTAAGGATTAAGTCCTGTGTCGCCCAAGGTGGTGTCAAACGGAAATAAATACCAGAGGAGGATTTGCATAATATTTGGTCCTGTAGGTGGTTGAATAGAATACAGTACAGTACAGCGCTTGGCAGGAGGCCAAAGCTCCACTTGAAGTATCCAGTTGAACATATATAACATTGTATCCAGGGTTTGATTTATAGAAACAAAACGTAACACATTTTGACAGATCTTGACACATTTTGACTAATATTTATGAATTCTGATGGGCTTATTTAATTTTTTCATATGCCCAATATAGGGACTTCTGGGTTAATGTCCATAATAAATTTGTAATGAAATCAATCAAAAATATCAGGTTGTCTACATTAACCAAAAAGAAATGTAATGTAATATTGGGGGTTGCAGGGATTTTACTTGGCCCATATCTCCACTAAATGAATCCAGTTGAAAATATACATTATTATCTGCAACGAAGGTAATCACCTTGGGCCCTTCGGAGACCAAACACAATTTTCTCTCTATGCACACAGCTGGGATTTTTTTAAATGTATTTATGTTTTATTATTTTTTGTTGTTGTCATATGGTTGTTGGTAAAGTATTTATTTATTATTTCCCCCTTTTAAATTGCCTGAAGCGTGGACGCTGGCAGGAACATTCATCACAGCATTTCTCTTCTCCAACTGACTGAATTCCCAGAGATAAAAACGGACAAAGACAGTTACAGTGGAGACCGTAGTAGAAGTCCTGCCGCATGTCCAGTAAAAATTCTCATGTGTACATTGAAAGGGAGTGTAAGTGATATGCTTTTGTTAATCCATTAAGACCGGGAACACATCTGTGTCAGTTTAAGATTTCTTTGGCTCTCGAATGCCGCGCTATGAGCTTGTAGATCTGCAATTTATTTTAAAATCGTGGAAAATTTTTGCAATTCTTTGAATGTTTTAAAGTGATCATTTTTAACTCCGATCTGTGCTTCTGGGGGGTCCCTAGAACAACATATTTTGAGATGGGGGTCCACGGCCAAATACATATCATTTTGGGGGTCCTTTTCATGGAAAGTTGGAGGACCACTGAAATAGCAGCATCCTGTATGGGGCGGCCATAGCTGAGTGGTTAGTGAGCCCGCCTAAGGAGCCAGAGGCCCTGGTTGCCCCAGGTACGATTCCAGGCCACGCCAGCATATGTGTCGATGAAATGAAATTTGTCCCTGAGCAAGACTCTTAACCCCTAATTGCTCACAGGCCCTCATTGGAAACAAGCCCGCAAGGACTTTCATGAACGTCCTGTTAAAAAAGGAATTATCCTTATGAATTATCCTGTTAGGATTTAGAAAACATTTTTAGGTATTTGGCCACGGACCCCCATCTCAAAATGTTTTGTTCCAGGGACCCCCCCAGAAGAAAGATTTGAGTGACAAATGTTCTCTTTAAAAATATATATTAAAAAATGTGCACAAATCTTCAAGATTTTTCAAAAAATAGCAGATCTACAAGCTCATGGCACGGCACTCGGTGCCGTGCTATGAGCTTGTAGATCTGCTATTTTTGAATAGCCAAATAAATCTAAAATGACACAGATACGTTCCCGGATTGAATGGGTTAAATAGCTCTATATTCTGACAGTAATCATTGCCACAAAGTGTTTGTTCAGTAACAGGGGTTACCGTCTCTCCAGCCATTTAGTGAACAGAAAAAGCATTTTCAGGTTATGGTTATGATAAGACATTTTGTTCAAGGATTTAGTTAAGGCTAGGAGGATAAGTCAGTGATTCTCAGGCCCACTGGTGGGCCGTGAGGATATTGCAAGGGGGTCCCCTAAGTCATTGGCAAAACACTAAGATTTTAATAATAATAACATTTATATATTATATAAACTTAATTAAATGATAAAAAAAAAATACTGAACAAACACATAGCAATGGGTACTATCAGAATATAGAGCTATTTAACACTTATTTTAACCAAAGTAAATCACTTACCCTACCATTCGGTAGAATGGTCACAGAGAATATTCCATGATTTTCCAAAGGTATACAGTAAAATTGCTCGTTTTTGCTGTGAGTATAGTGGCACACTATTACACTATCACTCTGGCAGTAAAAGAGTTAAGGTCAGGGTAGTTTATTTTAGTTAAAGTTATATTATAGTTGTGGTGATGTTAGGCTTTGTTTCACATTTTATCTGAGTCCACACAGTCCACAGTTGAATTGTACAACATCATGCAAATGAAGGCACAGTATACTGTTTATTACTGGAACTACATATTTCCCAGGAGAGAAGTCTCAAAGAGATCAAAGATAACTATGTCCCCATGCTGCTCATAGGGGCGGGGCAGCAGAGTTGCAGCACTGCAGCAGTGATGTGTTAGTAGTCAGTGGTGGACAAAGTACTCAACTCCAGTACTTCTCCTAGTGCTTGCTTTTACATTCAAAAGTACAATTACAAAGTAAAAAATGAAGAAAAAAAAGATTTTCCAAAATATTGAAAATAACCGATATAACCGATTTTAACTTTTTGAAATAGGGCTTAAGTAGTTAATCCATAATGTATTTATTTTTTCCTTCCTATAAATGTAGTGGAGTCAAAAGTACAATAAGTGTCTTTGAAATGTAGTGGAGTGAAAGTCATGAGTATCTATGTAAAAATTCAAATTACAATAAATTACAGATAAAAATGTGTGTCTTCAGAAGGGGGTGAGGGTTGCCGGCTTGCTGGCCGAGGAGAGGGCTGGCATGCAGAGGAGAGAGGGATCGCACGCACGCACGCACGCACGCACGCACGCACGCACGCACGCACGCACGCACGCACGCACGCACGCACGCACGCACGCACGCACGCACACCTCCCTGGGTCACCCATCCATGAGGAACAAAGACATGAGACTCCAACCGCCTCCGTGACAAGTCTGGTCTCCAGCGAAGACACCTGATTAAAACGGGAGAGAGTTCCCTCTGCCTAGCAGTCTCACATTCTTTCTGTCTTCTATCTTTCTTTCAAGGCGTCCCTCCCTTTGTGTCTTTCATTATGTTATTGCTTCATCTCTGCCCCCTCTCTCATCCTTTCATCTTTCCTTATTTTTCTGTCTCCTCCCCTCCTGTTCTCTCCCCAGCTCCCTCTCTTTCTTTCTTGCTTCTCTCTCTCTCTCTCTCTCTCTCTCTCTCTCTCTCTCTCTCTCTCTCTCTCTCTATCTCTCGCTCTCTCTCTGGTTGCAGGGTTTCTCATTGTAACAAAGCCACCTCCCTGCATTCTTTCTGCAAGGAGGAGCTCCAGGACACCACACACACACACACACACACACACACACACACACACACACACACACACACACACACACACACCTCGGTGCCACTGTCTGCCACAGTGTAACTGCTGGCACGATGCGTCCTGGCGTTCAACTTGAGTCTAATGGGGGAACAGACACACACCAGTAGGCAGGCTTGAGGACGCATTGAACCCAAACATAAAGAACCGTCATCTCGTCTCGTCTCCTCATCTCTTCAGGAGACCAGGATTACGAGCTCAGCTCTTCTCCTATTGGTTCCAGGGCAATGGTTCTGGAATGGAACTTTTTCATGTCAAGGACCCCCAAATTAATATACAGTATATTTGGCTGCGGACTCTCATCTGAAAATATTTTGTGCCAGGGACCCCCGTACAAGATTTGTGTTGTTAAAGGTTTTCAGAAATAAGATTTATTTTAAAATAGCAGATAGCAGTAAACAGAAAATACATTTGAAGGTGGGTTGCCAATTTCACCGAGGAGAGAGTACCCATTTATCGGCTTAAATCTTATAGTGTTCCAGTGCCAATTTTGTCTACTCATTTCTTTGTGTCATCGCTTCCAATTTCACTTGTTAATCCTGTATCCTGTATGATTTCTCTCTCCTGATTGGATAAAATTGGTATCCCGAACTGAAAAAATAATTTTCTGTTTACTAAAGAGCTGGAGAGACGCCTGTTACTGAACAAACACTAGCAATGAGTATCAGAATATAAAGCTATTTAATATCAAATATTTTCACTTACCCTTTAAGCTGTATTAACACATTTTAATGCTTATTTTGCTGGGGACCCCCTCAAGGACCTCTCCCCGGACCCCACTTTGAGAACCGGGGGGGGGGTCTCCTCAAGGTTATATTACAATAGTACTTAATTGTCCAGTAAGCAGCTAATACAGACAGAGAGAGAGCCCCAGGCTTCAGGTAAGCCAGTGGGTTGTGTTGTGTTGCTGGTTTAACAGCAGTAGCAGGGATCAATATCATATCAGACCCCAGCGGAACTTGTGACAGTTCAATTTCACAGCGAGCCTCCCCAATCGATAACGTTGGAATAGTTTTGGACTTTCCTAAAGGCCGGCCCGGCTGGAGTTAATCTACGGTGTCATTAAGGCACGGTTTGCGGCCACCGCACGCGTGCGCACGCCCCGCTATACACCTCGAGACGATAAATGTTCATGAAAAACTATGACACCCGCGGTTCCGCTCACTGCAGCGGGGCCACTAATAGAGGTAAATTCATTTGAAGCGTATGTGTGTGTGTGTGTGTGTGTGTGTGTGTGTGTGTGTGTGTGTGTGTGTGTGTGTGTGTGTGTGTGTGTGTGTGTGTGTGTGTGTGTGTGTGTGTGTGTTTGTGTGTACTTGTATTACTGTACTTGTGAGGGCCAAGTATCCCCACATGGATAGTAGACTTGTTTTGAGGACCATTGTCCTGGTCCTCACACAATAACTAACTGTTTTATGGTTAAAATAAATGTGGGGTGTTATTAAGCTTACTGTTAGGATTAGGCATTTGGAGGTTAGGGTTAGAGTATAGTTATACCAGTTTAAACATGGCATTCATAAAATTGCCATCCTAAAATGAGGATGTCCTCACAAGTATATTAATGCATAGTGTATATAGTATACTGTGTGTGTGTGTGTGTGTGTGTGTGTGTGTGTGTGTGTGTGTGTGTGTGTGTGTGTGTGTGTGTGTGTGTGTGTGTGTGTGTGTGTGTGTGTGTGTGTGTGTGTGTGTGTGTGTGTGTGTGTGTGCGCGCGTGCGTAGGGACAAGAGATGGACTTGTTCTGGTTCAGCCGTCTTTCAAAGTCAGCTTTAAGAGAATAGGGGGAGATGTGAACACGTGGAGGCTTATCTACAGGGTACAAAGTGCTGGAAATTGAACAAGGTTTTATCAGGCAGAGAGAAATGTGTTAAATTGTTTAGTTTGCAGCGCGCCCGCCTCGGGGAAGGAGTTTTTACCCTTGAAACACTGCAGTACTTAGACTTCTGTTACAAGCCTATTCAGACACACACACACACACACACCACGACTTTAATCTTCCACTGGAAAGGAGTGAGTTTGCCTCAGCAGCACATTATAGGGATTATTCCTTTTTACGTGAATAATCAAATATTGTCCGGCAGTAACTGGTGATGTCACTGGCGGGGTTGAATTTGCTGGGGTGGGGGGAGAGGCCCATGCCCCTGCCCATGCCTCTGCTCCGGTCATTCATTTTTTATGGCCCTTGCGATATGTTTTATCTCTGCTTCTGGTCAGATTGAATTAAATACTTGCATTTCCTTTTGGGAAATGTATAATGTATAATGTATTATGTATGTTTGATATGCTTGATAATATCACAATTTCACAATTGAAGTTTCAGTTCAGTTCAGTTCAGTTATTTATTTATTTTCGGAGAATGGGCACAAAAACATAATAACAAATAAAATTTCACAAATCGCCACTATTTTTTTCCCAGCAGTGTCCAAGAGTCCGAAAAAGGGCTAGGGAGAAGCACTAGGCTTGTTGGGCCCTGCCCTGGAGTCTTACAACTCTCTTTTCTTCGTTTTTTTTTTACACAAAGCACGCCCCATGGCGTACTTACTTACGTATACATATTTTTTGGTCAAACAGTTCCGCAAAAATACTAATGAATATATTATATGCTATATTAGTATCCTCTTCATTATGTTGTTCCAGTTCTGAGCCAGCAGATCCTGCCTTAGGGCTGCAGCTGGTCTCTTCTGTTATTAGTCGTTTATATCTAGGTATAGCTGCTATATCTTTATTTTCATATTCACACTTATACATAGCAAATATTGGCAGGTGATCTGTAATATCTGTCACTAATACCCCCTTCTCTATGTTATTTACAAATTCATTTGTATATATGTTATCAATTAGTGTTGCTGAGTTTGTAGTTATTCTAGTAGGTCTTGTTATTAATGGATATAGATTAATGCTATACATATTATCAATAAATGTATCTATACATTTATGCTTATGTGGATTTAATAAATTCAAATTATAGTCACCACAGATAAAAAGGACTTTCTGGTGGGATTTGGAGAACACATTTTCCATAGTTTTTGTAAATATATCAATGTCAGTCCCAGGAGCTCTGTAGATGCAGCTGACAATAATATTTTTGTTTTTCTCAAAATATCTCAATACTAATGCATTCTAGCACATTATCAATAACAATAGACATATTTTCTATCACTTCATATTTTAGGTTGTTGTCCACATACAGGGCAACTCCACCCCCTATTTTCTTTTCTCTGTTGGAGATAGATATTAGTCATAGGTTCATAAAATAATGCCTCATATAGTGAATAGCATATCAACCAAATATATATATTAATAGCACTGTAATGTATATGGGATAATAGAGTCTTATGATTCTTCATGGTGAGATAGAGTGGTACCTTATTTATTGTTTTGTTGTTATAATGTCCTGTGTGTGTCCTTTCAAAACATAAAAGAAATGTCAACCTTTTTCAAAATTGTATCTAAAAATAAATTGTGATCATAGCGAACATATTAGAAAAATAGTATAACAAGCCAATGTATGTTGGCAAATTGTCATACGACAAAAAAATTTTTTTTTATATGTTTATATATATATGGTATACACATTATAATTTTGTACAAATCAAACCCTGAATATTTCATTATTCATTCATATCATATCATGCATATCAAATATTGTCCATCAGTAACTGGTGTTGTCACTGGTAATTCCCAGCAATAACAGGGCGGTATTGCACCAGTCACCAGGGAACAATAATTAAATCCATTTAGATTTCTGCCGGCTTGACCGACTGTGTAATACAAGGTCTCAGGCTGGGCCACATGAATCAACACGCGCTGCTCTTTATAACGGCGTCCATTCTCAACGGAAAGGAAAAGAGAGGCATATCAGAGATGGCAGGGAGGGGGGAGTGCAGTTTCTCCTATTTATCGAGGCTCAGCTGGAACGGGCCTGTCAAAATAAACCACAGAACAGAACCGGTGGAAAAATGACACGGAGCGGGCCTGTGAGCCTCTGAACGGCACGCTGGGTTTTGGCTCGGACCCACTCCAAACTGGAACCTATGGTGTGTGTGTGTGTGTGTGTGTGTGTGTGTGTGTGTGTGTGTGTGTGTGTGTGTGTGTGTGTGTGTGTGTGTGTGTGTGTGTGTGTGTGTGTGTGTGTGTGTGTGTGTGTGTGTGTGTGTGTTGGGGAATGGAGGACCAGAGAAGACAGACAGGCAGAGTGTTGCCATGGCTATAGCAAATGTTTAGAGCAGTGAGCTTCCTGGATGGATTAACCACACTGGACTCTCCACATACCTACTTGACACTCATTGTGTGTGTGTGTGTGCGCGCGTGCGTGTGTGCGTGCATTTGTGCATGTGTGTGCAAGCATGTTTTTCTAACTTTCTAACTAATAATTATCATATTTGACTGATTTCTGTACTTCAATGTTTCAATTGGACTAAAGTGTCATCAGTATTACCAAAATGAATGTCTCCTTCATATTTATGCTGACATTGCTGAGACAATTATAGGTCTGATGTGTCTCAGGAAATGACAAAAAGATTTCTTTGTAAGTGCCAGGCATCAAACTCGTTTTTACTGAGCAGGGGGGAAAAACTGTGTTAAACTGTTTACAACACAACAAGCTACTGTTACAAGCCTTTACCTGAATGATCACAGAACAGACATGTATTCAGGTCCTCACACATCGAAAGCCTTGTTTTTGTTCCTGGGGGTCCTCGGACCCCACGTTGAGAGCCAGTGGACTACATTAATTGTCCAAATATGACATCAGTTAGTCGGGGGTAGAACAGAATGATAATAACTATATTTTCTTCTGGAGGTCGCTGGTCACTGGCAGGACCCGCTTCACTGCTGGACAGAATTGTATACTGTGTTGTTGTTTTTTTGTCGATATTCAAGATGAGATTTATGAGATAACAAAAGGACGTAGAGAACAAGTTTACGCGGAGAGTCAGTTTACATCGGTTTAATGCAGTTCTGGCCGCCATGGTGTGATCTGTGATCACCCCCTTAAAGGGACTACACCATGAATTTAAAAAATGATAATGATATTTAATATCATATTGTTTATGTCCCTCAAACGTTTTTCAAAAGGTTTGAGCCTACAGTAAATCAAGCCTTAGATATACTCATTCCAACTAACTTCTCTCTGCTTATAAAGCACTTTTACCTGCAATACCACATTGTCCTGTTTGGCACGGGGCGCTATTGAGCCAGTTTGTATGCATGTTATCTCCTGGTTCTGTGTGGAAAAAGTAATAAAAAAAAAAACAAATTGGGGTTGGAACTGAAAAACGTGAGGAATTGTTCCCTGACGTGACGTCACGTCAGGGAACAAAATAGTTTGGCCTGTTTTGAGACCAATTTACAGAAAACCCCAGATTTGCTGTGAAAGCCTGAGGGTTCAAACTGGGGTATTTTTGAGGATAGAAGAGAGGTAGGGGAGACCAAAACACACAAAAAAGAAGTATGACAGTGTCGTGCCCCGAAAATAGGCGATCTACAAGCTCACAGCACATTGTGTGTATTTCCGGCTGTGTCACTGTCATACGACAGAGCAAGGAAAATCGCAATGGTCTAAATCAGTGGTTCTCAACCTTTACTGGATCAGGGCCCACTTGAAAGTCACCTGAAGTGTTCACGGCCCACCCATCTGACCACTTAACACCACTTATATCGCTGGTATACTGTAAATGAGCCTTTAAAGCCCCTTGCTGGGGGGGAGTAAAACCCCCTCCCGTCTGAATGAAACCTTTAGAAATACAGTTTGACCCAGATTTCAACATAACCCAAACAAATTCATTCTGGGTTTGGCCGTGTCTTTGGGAACCCCCAGACGTTATCGCGCTTCTTTTCATGTGAGCAGGTCCTGGAAGGGTTCAGCAACAAGCTATAGCGGAGTGTCACGGGACAGCCTCGACACATTGGCCTGTTATCACACTGATCTGTCAAGGCGAACAGTAATTATCGCTAATCCCTGGCAGAGGACAGGGCTAATTTGTGTCATAGCTGTCCCTGGGTCATACTGTCCCCCCCCCCCCCCCCCCATGTCCATTATCTGGGTCTCCCTTCATTAAATCTGTAAAAGCGGCGGTGGTGACCCTGTAGCTTTGTTGAGAGAAGTGACATTACACAGAGAGCTGAGCTAAGCATGACATGTCCACAGCCACGATTACCATCACCACCACTGGCTCAGATATTAACCAGACGTGACGTACGCAGACACTTACTGTTGATATACTTGTTATATATATATATATATATATATATATATATATATATATATATACACACACACACACACACACACACACACACACACACACACACACAGACAGACAGACAGACAGACAGACAGACAGACAGACAGACAGACAAGTTGTAACTGTTTACAGTAACAACATTGGAGGAATGTGATATGATAGAGACACAAAAAACAACAGGTCAATATCGGTTTGTTCGGTTGTTTAAAGGTAGGGTAAGAGATACTGTATGTTTTGGTTAAAACAATGTTTTTTTTTGTTAAAAGGTTAAAGCTCTATATTGTGATAGTATCATTGCTATAGAGTGTTTGTTCAGTAACAGGAGTCTCCCTGTCTCTCCAGCTCTTTAATAAACAGAGAATAAATTTTCAGGTACTGTAGGTGACAAAATGTCAGCCAATCAGGAGAGAGTACCCGTTTATCAGCTTCATTTTTGTAGCGTTCCAGTTCCAATTTTGTCTGCTCATTTATTTGTGTCATCACTTCCAATTTCACTTGTTTAATCTGTATCCTATCTGAGTTCTCTATCCCGATTGGATAATTTTGGTATCCCGACCTGAAAATGCATTTTCATGTTCAATAAAGAGCTGGAGAGACATGGAGACTCCTGTTACTGAACAAACACTGTATGGCAATGAGTACTGAATATAGAGCTATTTAACACTTGTTTTAACCAAAGAAAATCCCTTACCCTACCTTTCACTAATTGATAGCTAAAATCACAGATCTACAAGCTTGCAACACGTCGCCGACAAGTGCTCCCTTCGCATAGTCTTAGCTAATCACAGCGATTGGAGGCATGGTTTTGAGGACAACTGGTTTGGGAATCACTTAAAAATGAAAGAAACCAATGAAGGTAGACTATATACATTTAAAGAAAGAGGTAACAGATGCCCCGAGTGCCTGGCCTTCTTTTCCTTTGCAACCTGCCTGCATGCACATGCCTGAGTGATGTCAGTGTGGTTTGGTCTCATAAAGGGTCTATTGGGACGTTTTAAACAATATTTCATTAAAATGACATCTCTTTGATTCACCTTGACAAGGTCTGTCTTACATGAAAAGTTTACTTGTTCTTTATTCTCGAATTCCTTCAAATGATCCCTGCAAGTAAAACATGTATTTCCCAGGGAATGAAACTGATTTCCATATTACCACACATCTGAGAGGTCCAGTAATCCCCCCTCAGCGTTCACAGCAAAACATCTGATCTCCGTACTTCTGAATCACTTCCTGGTTCTCCATCCCCCAGTGACGGATCGCTATCCTGGGCTTAGAACGCCTTCACAGGAGCCCTGGGATGTCTGGACGTAAACATGAGCCTTCCTCGTCCTCCTCCCGGCTCCTAAAACAACCTTTTTGCCAAGAGCTTTACATACGCTGCAGAAATGTCGTCAAAACAGTTTCACGTCTTCAGGTTTCATGTATTCGACTCTTGAAATATTGTTTATTCTCAAAATAAGTGGGAAAGGGGCTTTGAACGTGAGATGACAAAGCTTCAGTGTGAAACCACTGATGTACAAGTCGGTGTTGGAGGAAATGAATAGGATTGTACTGCATGAATAGGATTGTACTGCTTGTGCCAAGGTCCTGAAAAGAACTGAAATAATTTCACCTCATCCCAGTCAGCGGTTCTGTTCTGTTCTGATCATGTTGTCAGTTTTAAAACAGAGAAGGAAAACACACACACACACACACACACACACACACACACACACACACACACACACACACACACACACACACACACACACACACACACACACACACACACACATATGTGCGCGGGCACGCACGCACACACATACATCATTTTTCAAAGTTTTAGCACATAGCACATCTGCTATTTATGCTATTCATGCTGCGAAAACATATATATTTAAGGTTGTAACCCTATACTTTTTACATAATGACCCATAAAAATGGGTCTGTGGGCAAAAAAAAAAAAAACTGTCATATACGATAGTTGCCGTTATTGTTGTTGTCACTGTACATTTGCATAAATGTGAAATTTGTCCTCTGCATTTACCCATCCTAACTCGGATACATTTGTAACGGTAATTGATAATGTCACTCACACAAGTCACATAGAGAGACTCACCTTCCAGCTGACAAGAGAAGGACACCGTTAAAATTCTACATTCGGGAGGGACGTTAATGTGTTGCCACGCTGTCAAGAAGAAGATACTTATTTCAGGAGAGATTTAAATACATATACCCCTAAATGGGATTTTTAATGGAGCTTATTCCCTGACCTGCGTCATCAATAGAGGGAGCTGTCACTTCTCGTCTCTCTCAAGCTGATGTGTTCCTTTGCAAAACGTATACTTTTACGGCCGTCTTAGTTCGGTAGCAATAGCTTTATAACAGACCCTGTTTTCCTGAACCTCCTTCCTGAAAATGTCTAAACAACTGTCCAGTACTTCAGTAAATGTAATTAGTTACTTTACAATTTTCAGGTACTTTTACTTGACTTGAGTATTTCCATTTTTCAATACTTTATGCTTCTCCGTTACATTTCAGTCTCTCAAAATCTTTTTATGACACTACAGTTATTTGACAGCTTTGGCTACTTATTATTCATACGAAACATATATTAAGTAATAAATGATGATGTATTTTTATAGGTTAAACTACCCAGCAGCGGATAAAGAAATACAAATCAGCCCCACATTTACCAGCTGCAACTTAATTACCATTAACTATTTTAACTAATGTCCATTAACATGAACCTTAATGAACACATTTTACTTGTAAAAATTTGTATACTGTGGTATTGGTACTTTTACGTAAAATATCTGAATACTTCTTCCACCACTGAAAACGATACCGCCGGGAATAGGGATGCGGTGGGGGTGGGGGATGACGTGTGAATGTCCTCCGTGAGGCCAGAACCGCATTAAACCGGTGCCACTCGCCCTGTAAACCGACTCTCTACATGCTTTTTTATCTCATAAATAGCGGTCTCGAATATCGGATGAAAAAAACACAGTTTACAATTCTGTCCAGCAGCGAAGCGCGTCCTGCCAGTGACCAGTGACCAACAGAAGAATATATAGTTATATAGTTATTCATGCAGGATATCATTCGGTTCTACCCCTGACCAACTGATGTCATATTTGGACAGTTACTGTAGTCCAGTGGTTCTCAACGTGGGGTCCGGGGACCCCCAGGGCCAGGGGGTTCTTGTCCCATGGGGTCCCCAGCTAAATGATTGATATAAAAACCAATGGACCCTTATGGGTCCGTAACAAATGGAACCAAATGGACCCGTACAGGTCCACTTAAACTTATGCTTAGTTGACCCAGGGGCCTGTTTTTTTGTCCTTTTTTTGCTCTACACCAAATGTCTTCGCCAAAAATTGTTGATCTGCTATTTCCGGCAAATGTTTGCCTATGACATGACCAGAATAGGTTTGTGATTAACAACACTACAGATTTTACAGTGTAGATTGACGTCCCAGAGATAAAAAAAATCATATCAAATTGGGGTCCATGGTCTAATGCATATCAAACTTGGGGTCCTTGAAATTAGAAACGGTTAAGAATCTGTACTGTAGACAATTACATTCGACTCTGGAAATGAAATATCTGAGCATGTTCAGGGCAAACACAAAGCAAGCAGGATATTTGTGCTCTAGTATTTGAACAGTACAGGCTCTGCAATGCATTACAGGCTACAATAAGTCAGATAACGCCCAGCTTTCATAATCTGTCATTGTACATGTTTGGATCAATGTGGGAAAATAACACGTGCCTATACAGTAGGAGCAATCGAGGTTCCAAAGACTAAAGTTCCTTACAAATCGGGAGCATGACGAATAACCGATCCGATCTTTTTTGTATATTTGATGTCTCATTCATATACGTTCTTATTTGCGGGGAAATAAAAACCTTATTATGTCGCGATTTTCTCATCGCAAATCTTTGGTCTGAACTAGGCTTAAGCAAGGGGATGATCACACCATGACACGTTGCATGTGCTGTGCGTCACTTTTTTATAGCGGTTCACATAAGCTTTGACTATTATCAACTCTGGCACCCCTCCTTCCCTTTTTGATTCAAGTAGATGTGGTAGGAACGGTGGGACAAATGAAGCCAAAATGTTATATTAGACTCAAGACTCAACGTCTGTTTGAATCAATATTTCCCAGTGATTCGTTATCTGATAGCTCGGTTCTGCACACAGGTCTGCTCCACAGGCACACCACTCTGTGTTGCCTGATGCACTGTTTTGTCAAGGTTGTGTTTCTGAAGCGTCTGCGCCTGTAGCGAGTCGGTTGGTCTGTATGTCTGTCCGTCCATTCATTCACCTCTTCTTTGGTTCCAAACAAGATATCTTGAAAACTACTGGTTGGATTGCCAGCATCTTTAATGACCCTATAGCCTTTCTTCTATTGCCACTATTAGGTCATATTTCCACTTCCACTTCCACTTCTGATTTCTGATATCTTGAGAGCTACTGGATGTATTGTGGTGGAATTTCCTGTGGAATGTCATGCACTCCGTAAGATGACCCCTGCTGATTGTGGTTACCCCATGATCTCTCCTCTAGTGCCCTCCTTACGCCAAAATGTCCACTTTTGCATGCAGTATTTCAGAATCTAATTGGCAGATTGACATGACACCCAATGAGCACGTGCATGCTGCCCCTAGGATGGCTCCTACTCAATATGGTGACCAAGTAGTATTTCCTCCAGCGCCACCCTGAGGTCAAACTTTCCCCCAAGCCCACCTAGTTCATGTGTCAAAGTATACCTGAGAAAGACACAAAATTAATATCTGCCCGCACACCTCACCCCCCAGCCCCCACCCCCTGGCCTGAGCGCTCAACCTGACCATCTGAGCAGCCGTCAGCTGGATGAAGCTGAAACTTAATTTCCCCAGCGGGAATTAATAGTCCCACCTTACTTAACTGGTATTCCATACAGGAACACAGCAAAATTGTTTACTTCCACTTTCTTAAATTATAGGAGTTGGTAGTCGAGATTTAAACAAGAACAGGGACATTTTTCAGCCCGAATTTCATTAGCTAATGTACAAAACAACATAATACAGGGGAAAATACAGACCCTGGGAGTGTATTACGTTCATGTAATACATCCAGTGTCTTGGCATAGCACCCTCGCCTTCGCATTACACCATTAAAATCCTCGGCATAAATATAACTCCGGGAGTGCTACAAATGGAACCGAATGGACCCACTATTTCCATTTGTAGCACATACCGGAGTTACAAATGGATGAAGGAACACTAAGAATGTCCCTGTGTCCTCTCCCCTCGGTACATAAAGAGCACGTAATCTCTAATGGGTTTTTCTGCTCTCACGCCATTAAGCGATATTAACACGTCCCCTGCTGAAAGGAGCAAGTTCTGTCCCCGGTGATCTCGGTAAACCCAGCGCCCCACTGCCAGCGTGAGCGCCACGTAACCCCGGCAACCTCAACATGTGACTTTATCTCCCCCTCCTGTCCCCGGTTGATGACCTCAACACTCCGTCTCCCGCGCGGCCCTGTCAGCGTGCTGATGATGTCACCCTGAGTCGTTGGTGCGTCTCTGCTTATCTATAGGAAGACGAAAGGCGTAACCCTGATTAATGTCGGAGGCTCGCCTCCATGGCTTTTTAATTAAAGAACACGTGTGTGTGTGTGTGTGTGTGTGTGTGTGTGTCTGTGTGTGTGTGTGTCTGGGTGGTGGGGGGCAGATGAGCGCTCACACACACACACACACGCACGCACCACATCACATACATTTATGGGTGTACATGCAAACACACACACACACTCACATGTGTGAGCACACACAAACCCGCATGCACAAGTTTACATTTGTCCACTTATTCAAATACTGTGCACACACAGACACATCTAAAGCACATATACTGTGCGCGCACACGCACACACACACACACACACACACACACACACACACACACACACACACACACACACACACACACACACACACACACAGGTCATTGATGGAAACTTGTGATAGCAAGAAGCATGTACTGTAATGGAGACCGTAATTTAAGGGAGAAAAGTGCAAATGAAGCGTTCCTTTATGGGATGAGACCATTGACCTTTGACCCCCCCGCCCCGCAGTGAAATGTTCTTAATTAGAGCTGCATAAATCTGCATAGGATGAAGGAGACATAGTGTACGTGGTGTATGAAGGAGACATAGAGTACCAGGTGTATGCAATAGACATACCAGGTGTATGAAGGATGACCATGCAGTCTTATGCAAAGGTTATAAAGTAATTAAGATAGCATAAGACAGATGCTATAGGTTCATTTTTGTTTACTTGGCATCCTATTGTTTCCATAGTTTCAATGTACATATTTGATTTATCATATTATATTGTTTAGACTGATGCTATAGGTTCTTGGTTTACCTATGATCCAAGATTACTGAGGCACCACACTGTCTCTGCATTTGATGTATGTGTTTATCTTGCTTACTGTAAGTCGCTCTGGATAAAGAGTGTCTAATAAAATGTCAAAATTGTAAATTGTGAGGAGACATTGTGTACCGAGTGTATGAAGGAGACATAGTGTACCAGGATGAGAGGAGGAGAGAGATTCACTGGTGTCATACTTCCAGCAATCTTCCAGTGATTGGGATTAAAGGCTTTATTGTCAGAGCTTGGCGGAGGTTTCATTGTGTCGGGCGTAGCGGACACAAAGCCGCTCTCCTCAGAGAAGCTCCATTCTCGTTTCTGAACAGGCTAATAAGGTTTGTGGCAGTGGTGTGAGAGTTTGCCGACACGTTTTAGATCTTGCAGGTCCCGACACACACAGACCGGTCTATTTTTGACCTATTTCCGAACATCATATCAAAAAAAAAATTTACGCAAGCATGTTCGGTAGATAATCTGATGATCATACATCAGGTCACATTGAAACGTGAGTTGTGAGCTTGCCTTGTACATATGCTATTTTCAATATTTTAGAAAAGGTTATCAAAAACTATATATTGTAGGAAAGGTCAATTTTTTTATAATAAAATAAATAAAAGAGCTGTATTTACTCATGACCTATACAAACGGGTCTCTATGTTTGTAAGACGATGTAGTTGGTGGAATGGGGTGGGGGCGTCTGCTGTGCGACCCGGGCTAATAATGCCTCTCTAAACAAAGTGGCATGACTGGGCGCTGTGCGGCAGGCTGAGTGCAGTGGTAAAAATAAAGGAAGGTGATTGGATTGTGCCGTGGCACAGCTTGTACCAATTTCCTGAGTTAATGAGAAATTTCTCCTTCCTGCCTGGTTGCGTTTTTTCCCGGCCCCCCAATGGGGGACGGATGCTTAAGGGGTCTTCTGCAGATGCTACGAGGGGGGACCTTGTGGTTTCGCTCGGAGGGGAACAAACAAAACCTCAGGTACCTTGTTAGATACCCCAAAATACCTGAGCAAACATCCTTTGGTTGGCAATTTAGATAAATGCTCTAGTACACTGCATCTGCAGGTGGCTAAAAGTGATTTTTTTTTGTTTGTTGCTCGGTTAAAATAACGATTGACACTTTCAACCTGATGTCCCTATTTTAGGCATGTCATATATATGAATAGTAAAAATACCAGATCTACGCTGGGCTGTTTTCGCTATTTGGTCATTCATTAATCACTTTCAACCCTCGTTCTCGGCCGATTCCGACAATAAGCCACTCCGGAAAAATAATATGAATTAACATAATTTTACATTTCAAAGAATTGTTTATTTATTATTTTGGCTAAAATAGAAGCTCACAACATGATATAATGCAAAAGGCTTGTACATATGCTAATGTAGCAATTTGAAAGTAGGGCTAAAGTGGTCAAGTCGCAGTTAGAGATAAGTTCAAGGAGATATTCAGGCTTCTTGCTTTCAGAGATACTTTCGGGGCATTTCTGCATCATTTGGACGGAGTCAGTGAACACAGAGACAGAGGGGGGCGGGATTATATGCCGCAAGGAGCCTCAGGTTGGGTTCGAACCCAGGCCAGCTGCTGGAAGTACTTAATAGCATGATTTATGTGGTATGTGTACACTTACCAGGTGAGCCACCGGGGGTGCCCCGCATTCGGTCATTTTGGGTCGCTGGTCATAGCGTTCATAACGACAACCACCCAAGTGGCCGACATCCTCGTATTGGTTCGTGGAGGGGACGGCGGTAGAGAGAAGAGGAAGCAGCGGCGTGTGAAGAAAGCAGAAAATTGGACTAGACACATTTTGGGAGGGACTGCCGAGATGGGGGAGGTGGGGGGTGGATGTTGGCCAGCCGGCTCCGTTATAGCGAGCGTGACCGGATAAAAAACATGGCCGTCCTTCATCCTGAGGCAATGCCAAAGCGCTGTTAGGCCCGCGCGCCAACGTCCGCAGCGATACCCCCAAGAGCAACAGCGCACGTTTAGGGAAAAAATAAACACTGGCATGAGTGATCGCTCAGGCCGCTGGAGCGTTTATTATGGTGTAACGCTAAGCTCTCATCTGTTCTCCTTCTCTGTTTCTCTCTCTTTTTTACCGTCTTTTCCTTTTTAGACATCTGTTTGGAAGTCTCCCCCTCTCCCAGGATGGAGGAGAGGGGAGTTTGGCGTGCGTTGAGGCAACAATAGCATCGCGTGATCAAACAAACTCTCTGCCATGTTTGATGAGCTCAGATAAAGGCGCAGATGAGATCTAGGCAGATGGGGTTTGGCTTTGTGTTCAGTTTCGTCCGACGCATTGTGCCCCGTCACAATCCAGCTAATGTTGTTTCATTATCGTTGTGTTTATTCACCAAAAACAGAAACAGAATGTTATATTTTGAAGGCATCCGTCAACAAATAGAAAGCAGAGGACCGGAATTATCTGATGAATCGCATGCAGTGAATCATGGTTCATCATTATTGAAAGCTCTATCTTGAGTTGAACACAAAGCAGCACAAACAAATAAACAAAACATAACAGAGTCCTTAAAACTGCAATGTTTCATTCCTACCCGGGATTCAAACGCCAGTCCCCTGCATTGGCAGACCAAACTACTACCGCTCGTTTCTAGAATGATTCCCTGCTTTGCCACGGCTTATGAGCTTCAGGCGGTACCAGTAGGTGTCCTACCCAACAACAGGGTCTAAATGTCTCAAGGCAAGAGCAGGGAGACCACCTCCAACCACTGCAGGTGTAGGCCTACTAGATATATTGTATTAACATACAACATAAGTACGCTACAAGTTCCAGATTGTAGCATTAGGCTGTGGTTCATCTGTTTTGTGTGATCTTAGAAACAGCTGTATTCCCTCTCACAACCGGATCGAGCCTCTTTTTAAACTTTTGATATTTTAGCATTCTCTAAACATTAACTCTGGCCTGGGTGTCTGTGCGGCGGCATCTCATCTTACATTCCTCTTCCCTGTCCTGGTATCTCCTGCTGCACGGTGACCTTCCAAGGTGTTTTTTAAGTGGTGTTGGAAGGTGGAGATGGCTAGCCCGCAGCAGCCCCCCGTATTAGCCGATGAGGCGCCTGACAAATGTTGCCGTACGCGACGCTCCGGCTTCTATTAATCTCCCAAACGATGCCGGGCCCTAATGGGAAGCGGGGACTTGAAGAGAGGACACGGACGCTCCCCGGTTCTCCCTCCAGGACATGGCCGGAGAGGAGAGTAATGTCCCATTGCTATCAGATTACTCCTCTCTCCCTTTACGTTATTTCCTGACACCCAGCAGCGTGGACAACCCCCCAGAACACCAGATTTATTTCACCCCTGGCCAGAGTTAATTCTCTCTAGTAGTAATCCATCTGAGTTTTTTCTCTCTCTCTCTCTCTCTCTCTCTCTCTCTCTCTCTCTCTCTCTCTCTCTCTCTCTCTCTCTCTCGCTCTCTTTTGCTTTGGCTTCGTTTAGTAGAATTTTTAATCTCCTTCATGTTTTTTTGGTGACATCCATAACTCTTGCTCCTCTTCCCTTTGCCGAGATTATGTTGAGAAAATGTGCATGACAAATGTAAAGACGTTTTCCTGCCACACACCCACTTTCAGATATTAAAAGGTGTCGTCTGGACATGGTGACATTTAGGGGTGCAACATTCAATCAAACTAATAAAACAAAGTATAAATTTTAATAAAATTGTGCATTTTCAAAAATAGCGTGTGAATTATAGCCAATCTACAAGCTCACCGTTTCATAACATGACATGTTGTGAGCTTGTAGATCTGCTAGTATAAAACAAGGCTTAAAAAACACACGCTCCTTGATTATAGGTAACTGATAGAATAATCGCTAAGAAGATAATCGATAGCCGCAGCCCTAGTGGCATTCACACGCGGTGGTGTCTAACTCGTGCACAGTCCACGTGCGCTCTCCAAGCGCCACACTCCATGTTTGCTGGCTCAGCTTGGAAGAGGGATCACATATATTGGCAGATCAGTGAAGCTTCAGACCAGACACACAGATAGCAGGGGTTCAAACCACCAGGCGTCCCACATACTTCCCAGCATCCCTTGCAAGGCATAACGACCCCTGGCGTGGATCTCCCCTTCGGACGGCCCGCTCCGCGCCACTACCTCAGCCACTGCTGGGGCTTGATCCGAATCCCAGCAAACCACCGTAGACATGGGAGGAGGGGGAGGAGGAGGAGGAAGGGGGAGGGGTCTGTAGAGGGAGGGTGAAGGAAGGAGAGAGTTCAGCCAATATCTCAAGGGGAGGAGAACCATGTGTTCTCATCCATATGGCTTACAGAAGGAAATGCAATAACAGTGTTTCAGCAATATAGACAACAAAAAAAGTCTCCCAGTCAGCGACTCCTGACTTCTGTCAGGTCTGCTGAGGACTTCAATATCAGTTCACCCCCACCAACCCCACCAGCCGGCCTGAACCCCCCACACCTCCTACACCCCCCTTCACCTCCTACACGCCTCTCCTCTCCTCTCCTCTCCTCTCCTCTCCTCTCCTCTCCTCTCCTCTCCTCTCCTCTCCTCTCCTCTCCTCTCCCCTCCTCTCCTCTCCTCTCCTCTCCACGCATCATTACCACAACACTGATAAGGGATGTGAATCATTTGCTATCTCACGATTCGATTCGAAACTATTTAAAAAAAAAGATTCTCATTCAAAAATGATTCCCAATCGGTTTAATCCAAATTATCCATATTGTTTTCATCTGGACTTTAACAACCAAGTGTAGCAACGTTATTTCCAACAGTTCAAACAAATATATATATAATACCAGAGAGGGTTGTGTAAAGATTATTGGCTTTGATGGAATCTTAGATTAGGTGCACTTTTATTTGATGCAGAAACACAACATACTGTAACTGCTTTGATGCAAGTAGCATTAACGAGAGTCAGCTGGACAGTGACACGCACACCTCAGCTGTGCTGAACTGAAAGTGACTGGACTTAGTTAAAAAAAAAGACGTGATAATGTTTACTTTGATTGTGGTAAGCTTACATTTCAAATCACAAACACCATAAAAAGCTTTAACCAGCAACAAAAATATATATATATATATTTATTTATTTATTTTTTATCGATTTTTGGAAATTGTGAATCGGTTTTAAATCGTTGATAATAAGAAACGTGAGAAACTTACATTTTTGCAACACCCCTAACATTGATGCAACAGCACGGAAACACAGTCTTTCTATGTGATCAGTCCTGGATCGACAATACAGAGAAGTGGTGAAGCATTGAGCTTGACGTGCACAAAACGTGATACAGACACACCGGTTTGCTCTAATTGCATGTCTGGGTTCCTGCATAGTACATTTACACAGTACAAGTGCTGTACTTTAGTACCTTTACTATATTTGTGTTTTCCCATTGTATGCTATACTTCATACTTCCACTCCAGAACATTTCGGAGGAAAATGTTGCAAAAACACAGAAGTACTGCTACATTTTTTTTGGAAATTGAAACAAACTTATGAAAGAAACGTTACTCTATGCGTTTACTTAATGATATTAAATTATGTTTATGGTGTTGGTAGTTGGACTTTTATCTGTGAAAGGCCAGTCACGTAAATGTCAGCCTACGGGAGCGGATAGGGGATGGTGACCGTGACATTTGCTGACACACTGGGTGAACAAGTGCAAACCTGTAAGAACCCGCCTCGTAACTCAATTACTTGACCGCTCGACCCCGGACTTGATTTCTGGAAGACCAGGTGAAGTAGCGAGAGCGTGTTTCTTTAAATGAAGGTCATGATAACTTTGACACCGTGACCTCGGGACTGGAGGGGGAAAAAAGTACTGCTCCCATCTTGTGGCCACAGTGATGACTTCAGTGGTGGAAGAATTACTCTTTTTATTTAACTAAAGTAAAAGTAAAGTAGCAATACCACAATGTAGAATACTCTTTTACAAGTAAAGTCCTGCATTCAAAATTGTACTTGAGTAAAAGAACATCAGTATTGACATAAAAATATACTTACAAAACATAAAAGTACTCATGTGCAGATTTCCCTGTTATTATTATTATTGCGTTGTGAGTTTTGTAGATTGGCTAATTTTGAATAGACAATGTATAAAATAGGGCTTAATTGATCTAAACTGTAACTGTAACTAGTACCTAAAGTTTTCAAAATAAAAGTTAAAAGTGCAATATTAGAGTAGAAGTATCAAAATGTTATAATTTTCAAGTAAAGTACAGTAAAAGCAGCTCAAAATCTTACTTACGTACAGTACTTGAGTAAATGTACTTACTTTTCACAAATGTTGGCTTTGAACAAACGTCATTGATGGCTGCGACAGAAGCTGCAGCTTGGCTGAGTCTCACGCCCGACTCTTTCTTCTTTGCTCACTTGATCCAATTACGTTTGACATTTTAATGTCACCTCGTCCAAAAAGACAGGACCCGATGTGATATTCACTCTCACAGAACAGAGGTCTCATCATTTTCCATACTTGCTTTTTTTCAGCTGTCGGCAAATTTAACTTTAATATACGGACCAATTTGGCCTTAATTGAAGATCTGTCCTCGTTCTGGATTGATGGATTACAGCAAATTTGGTGTCAGGGCTGAAAGTATCGTGTTTCATTTCAGAGCCATCATCTATTTTATCACAAAAAACGTCCTTTTTTTAAATTCAACTCATGAAGCTTTGGTGAAAGTTCAATAAGAAAGATCTATAATTTCATGCTTTCGTTCAGCTTTCTTTTCTTTTTTTTTGTGGGGAAGTCCACTATGTCACTTCTCCTTTCCCATGCTGTCAATGCTGGCAAATCCTTTCATTCACAATTCTAAGCAGGAGCAATCCTAGTCAGTCACACTGGTTCAATGTGCAGGCGTGGTCTCCATTCTACCAGTATCGCTGCCCATATTCTTTCTTGTCATTTTTATTTTTTCTCTTCCTGAACACAACAAAAACGATGGAGCTTGCACAAAACAAATTTCAACCACTTCTTTACAACTGTAAACCTGTGAGGTGACAATAAAGTTTCTGATTCTCTTTCGACTGAGCATTGCACAGCCCACCTTCTACCGCAAACAAACAAACAACCACAAATAACAAAAAAGCTTCTGTGCGTATCCAGGCAGAGGTGGAAGTACTGGTGAGCAAGATCATGTACATTTATAAATAACAGTGATCAGTCACACCTGTGTATATAGCACCTGACGAAGCCAACACGGCAAAAAGTGTCGTCCAGAATAAAAGAATGATGAAGCATTAATAAGTGAGTCGTCATCATTGGAGTGTTCAGTCACTTCCCGAGAGAAGTTGTTCATCGCAGTTGTAGATGACAATGGAAATGTCTCTGCAAATCACAGTGTGTCATTTATAATAACTTGTCCCTATTGCCCAGGGTTCTCCTATTTTTTCCCTCTACAAAAAATATCTCAGCAGAAAATAGTCAATCTACAAGCTCACAACTCGTCGCAAAGTGACGCGTTGCAATTGCAGATTGGCCATTTTTGCTGAATATTCGCCTACAGTGTATGACATGCCCAGCATAGGGATACTCATTTGGTTAATTTAATATTATACACATTAGAGACAATGAGAGACAAGTTTTGAACAGTTCAATGCTTGTGTTAAATTATTGACAAGAGTTTCACAACTACTGTATACCACCTTCCTAATCTGCCCATATATTTGGAAGAATTTCCCGCTGTCTTCTCTGTCCGCGCAACTACAGTATTGTGAAATGATTTATTTAAAAGGTCGAGAAAGCGATTCTTCCATCAGTTTATGTACGATTATACATTAAGCCTCAGCCCTCCGGCGGAACCCGCAGGGCTTTGAAATGCACTGCATGGTGTGGAGACGGAATATTATCTACACTTTAAATCCATTTGGTCTTTATTTTTTGCATTCTCCTTCACTTGAACTTGAAAGCGATTTTGAGCAGTTGCCAGATACTTGGGCCACTGGCGGCCCATTTCAGCCATGTCCTGAGGTGTTGAGCACCGCCGCGTATCACCAGTCTAGCATATAACCTGGTTTCCATGTGACTGCTCATCTATTCCACTGCCAGCTCTCTCTCTCTATTCACCATCTGACAGCTGTCCTGTCCTCAGTGGTGGACAGCAACCAAGTACATTTACTTGATTACTGTACTTGATTACAGTGCTATTTTCTTTTTTTGTTTGTAGTATCTGTACTTTGCTTGAATATTGTCGCTGTCGGGCAGAAACCTCTTATCTCCATATAATCTAACTTTTTGTGGGTTTTTTGTGTGTGTAAATGAACGCCTTACTTGATCATACTACATGGTGCCACACAAACGCATCAAAAGTAGCTCAACAAAAGTTTCACTCCACAACATTTCAAAGACAAATGTTGTAATTTTGACTCCACTACATTTCCAGGAAGGGAAAAAAGGACATTACAAATTATTTAGATGTCAAATATACTGAAAATAGCTGATTTACAAACTCATGCAAGCTTATTTATCTGCCATTTTCACTATTGATGAAACATTTCCAAATTGCACAACAGCAATGCATTGATATTAAAAAGAAAATGTAATCTGTACTTTTGAATACTTGTGTATTTTTAAAAGCATTTACTCCAGTACATTAACCCATGTAGAAATCTGACCGACCGAATTTCACTTGTGGTGCAGTAATATTTGATCAGGAGTATCTATACTTTGACTCAAGTACTGGATTTGAGTACTTTGTCCACCACTGGTGCTCAGTGTTGTTCTGTACGCCCCAATTGTCTAAATTAGAAAAACTGCTTTTGGTTCTTGGATCAGCGTTTAGGAACTCACTGCCTCTAGCTGGAGGTGAGAGGTCATTCCACAGCTTGGGAGCCAGGAGGGATTAGAGTGTAGGATGCCGCGACTTGACAACATAAACATTCTAAATGGGTCCAAGTTTATTTCCTGCCGCAGCGTTTGTGGATATCAGTTGACAGGAAATAAACTTGGACCCGAGCTGTTCCCATAAGCAGTGCGACTCCACTGACAAGGTCTATTGTCTTGTCATTGTAATCGTCTGTCTCTGTAGCATGCATGTTCTACAATGACTGCTGTAAGGCAGCAATTATGCAGTTTGCAACATTGTAGTGTGGCGGCTGCCTCCAAGCATTTTTGTTTTAGGGCAGTGGTTCTCAACCGGTGGGGCTGAGGACCACTGGTGGGGCACGAGGGTATTGCAAGTGGGCCCCAAATAATTTGCAAAACACTACGGTTTTAATGATAATGTGAAAACAATATGCAAAAGTGCCTTACCCTACCAAAACAGAACGCATGGATAATGGTGGCCGTTATACAGAGGTACACTTTAAAAAATATATTATTTCACTTTTACCTCTTTTCTTCTTTTTCTTTCTTTTTTTTGGGTTGTGGGGGGGGGGGATACTTTTATTCATTGCTGTTTTAAAACCTCTGTGCATATATTATTTTCTGTTTTTATCGATTTAAATATAAATGCTATCAATATTACCTTTAAATACAAAACTTTGTTCAAATCAAAGCTGAGAAACCGTAACAAAGATATAGTTTCAGTCTACTGGTCTTTTGAACCTCTGAAAGAGCAACGCCTGCATACTTTCCAGACATGCTGATGATGACTCAGCAATATATTTATCGCCATCCCTCAATTTTCAGTCTAAAATAAATAATAAACCCACACACAACTACATTTTAAAATATGTTTTTGTGGCATAAGATTAATAGAAATGGAGGGGGTGGATGTCTCTCACTGAGTATAGTTTGTTGGGGATAATCTGGTTGAAGCAGCTTGTCTCAGCTCATACTTCATTATGTCCCATATGCCTAGATTTATATAAGGGGTGTGTGTGTGTGTGTGTGTGTGTGTGTGTGTGTGTGTGTGTGTGTGTGTGTGTGTGTGTGTGTGTGTGTGTGTGTGTGTGTGTGTGTGTGTGTGTGTGTGTGTGTGTGTGTGTGTGTGTGTGTGTGTGTGTGCGCGCGCGCGCATCCTTCATGAATATTTATTATAAATCCATGAAACAAAAGAAACAGACTAATACCGTACTGTATCATTACTGTTACTGTTATGTAATATGTAATTACTGCTACATTACTGTTATGTTAATGTGTCATTACTGATACATTATTGTATGACTGATGATATATTACTGACATAACTTTTACATTATTGTTACTTTACTGTATGACTGCACGTATAATATGACTGACATTGCTGTGTCATTCATATTACTATACTGTGTCATTACTGTTACATTACTTTATGATTGTTGTTATATTACTTTTATTACTTGTAAATAACTGTTACATTAGGCTACTGTGCCAGTACGGTTACATTACTGTTGCATTAATGTGCCATTACTTTTACAATAATGTCCTGTTTAAGGCTGCAGTTTGTGTTGGAGCGTTGTGTAATGTTTATCTTAAGGACAAAGTAGACGCCAACCAATTCATCCAGAGCTGCTGTCCTCTTAAATTGTGTTTGTCACCAACATGCCGTGGGTGAGAGATGAGGCGCGGTGACCCCACGGGCTGATTACAAAACATCATTTGAATCCCTGCCGTCAGACACTAACTGTTTATGACCGTTGCCGATTGGGTCCTCTCCTCTGAGCCGGCGTTTTCCTGCAGACGCGAGGTGTCACCCAGATGGGGCGAATCGTGTTTTGCCAATTGGCTGTGCGTCACCGCGGCCCTCAGACTTCAGCTTTGATCAAGCCTCAGGGCCGATGACGGGAGCAAAGTGCTGCGACCGGCTGCCCGCCTCGCCTCACACGATGCGATAGCTGTCAGACGGCAAAATGATTTGTTATGCAAA
>NC_137618.1:29877667-29907667 GCF_963280865.1 Gymnoscopelus braueri
GAGAGAGAGAGAGAGAGAGAGAGAGAGAGAGAGAGAGAGAGAGAGAGAGAGAGAGAGAGAGAGAGAGAGAGAGAGAGAGAGAGAGAGAGAGAGAGAGAGAGAGAGAGAGAGAGAGAGAGAATGGATCAGAAGGCATGCCACAATAGAGTCGGGAGATGTGAAGACATTAGTGTGTAATGTATAAAAGCACGTACTCTTCATCCATCTCTCCCTCCACTATCACCCCATCCCTGGTGAGAAGGTTTATGCTCCGTCGTACAGTGTTGCGCCGGAAATAGCTGATCCACAGTAGGAAAGCTGAGAGGGAGACAGTGTAGGAGAGACAGAGAGGGAGACAGTGTGGGAGAGACAGAGAGGGAGACAGTGTTGGAGAGACAGAGAGGGAGACAGTGTAGGAGAGACAGAGAGGGAGACAGTGTAGGAGAGACAGAGAGGGAGACAGTGTAGGAGAGACAGAGAGGGAGAGACAGAGAGGGAGACAGTGTAGGAGAGACAGAGAGGGAGACAGTGTAAGATAGACAGACAGTTGGAAAGCTGAGAGGGTCACAATGTAGGAGAGACAGACGGTAGGAATACTGAGACAGAGACAGTCGGTAGGAATACTGAGAGGGAGACCGTGTAGGAGAAACAGATGACGGAAGACTGTGGTGGGATCTGATCTCAGGTCAGTCATGGTAACAGTACATGTGGTTAGATGTTTATATACTATAACACAGTACAGCCCCTCCGAGGATATTTAGGAAGACAGGAATCCACTCAGCCAGTTAATTATCACATCAGTCATAATATCACTCCCAAAGCATGTTATCTCTCTCTCTCTCTCTCTCTCTCTCTCTCTCTCTCTCTCTCTCTCTCTCTCTCTCTCTCTCTCTCTCTCTCTCTCTCTCTCTCTCTCTTCTCCTAAAGAAAGTGGAAATATAATTGCGGGAAAAGAAATACATACATATTCCATGCAGCATTAAGGTTTACGTACTAAGACAACAACAAATTAAGCTGATCATTTTCGTGTGTGAGAGAGAGAGGGAGAGAGGGAGAGAGAGAGAGAGAGGGAGGGGGGCAGGAGGAAGTGGAATGAGATGTTTTTCTTTTTTTCTCTCCTTCACCAGATGGAGTGATTCATCTTGCTGGAAGTTGCACTTGGAAGTGACAGAAATGTAACCTAATGAGGAGATTCCATCTGCATGTACAAATGGACTCAAACAAATGTGTGAGTGCGCATCGCGGCACAGGGGGACGGATGGATGACAGAGCCTCTCTACTCCTTCTCCTGGTTTAATCTCCTGTTCAATCAACTTCCGTCTCGACAACCTCATCTGTGTTCTACAGCCAATGGGGACCCGTCTGTCTGTCTGTCTGTCTGTCTGTCTCATGTCCCTGTGTACCAGAATATGAATGTGTAGGACTGTGCCTACAATGATGAATGCTAGAATATAAGTGTGTGTGTGTGTGTGTGTGTGTGTGTGTGTGTGTGTGTGTGTGTGTGTGTGTGTGTGTGTGTGTGTGTGTGTGTGTGTGTGTGTGTGTGTGTGTGTGTGTGTGTGTGTGTGTGTGTGTGTGTGTGTGTGTGTATATGGTGGAACATGTGCAGTGTCAGAGCATCTGGGTGACAGGGTGTGCTGATGAAGGCAGTGCCACAGAGATGCTGTGGTGGAGGAGGAGTGACATATTGAACATAAAGACTTTGGGGGGATATTCAAGGCCTCACACAGCCATAAAACAACAGGCGCACAGCAGTGTCAGTGTCCTCTTCCCATGCAGTCACTGTAGGCATCCATCTGTGCCCCCCCCCCCCCACATGGACACATGTCACCAGGAAAAATGCAATGTCAAAACAATGTCATGTGAAGCTGCACTCTACCTGGACCACTTTACGCAGGATGTAAACATCTGAATGATAAGTTTGACCGCCAGGAAGTTTCTCTTTGTAGCGTATCTGTCTGTCTGAAAAAGAACTGCCTGGTCTGACATTGTTTAAAAATCTGTCTGTCTGACAGCCTGTCTGTCTGACTGACACTGTCTGTCTGTCTGTCTGAAAAAAAGTTTGTCTGACAAACTTTGTTTAAAAAAAACTGTCTATGTGGCATACTGTCTGTCTAAAGAACTGTCTGTCTGGCATAATGTCTGTCTTTGTGAAGAAACTGTGACTTACTGTCTATCTCAGGGCCGTTTCACACTGGATCCGTTTTCATTCAAAACGTTTCCCAGATCGAATGCTGGCCTGCATTCACATTGGCCAAGATCCAATCGCACCAGAGAACACATGCATATATACCCCCGATCCTACAGGTGGCGGCATGCACATAGTGTTTCCCCTGTGGACACAGACGTCATCAACTATGCGACAATGTTTTTGCTGGTCGCGCATAAATATAGGGTTGCGGCTGGAGAGCTATGCTGGGGAGGGGAGGCGATCTATGTAAGTGCACGGTCTTTGGGGAGCCTCGCCCCGAAGCGGGGAGAACGCACTGAGCGCTCAGCGCAGTGTTGTTGACGGACAATGGATGTACGCTTATGAGAAACAACACAAATAAAACCTGGTGAAACACTTGTGTGCATTAGCGCAAGATGAGGATACAGGAAACATTCAGTATAAATGTCCAGTTTGCTAACCTTCACAACTACTACCACTTTTGCATTTGAAACTTTAAATTTCTCTAAATATTATAAACTTTCACGACAGCTTAAGTACAAAAAAATATCATTTATGAAAAGGCAACTATAGTAGCCTATACAGTGAAGTCGGACTGAATGATATATATATATATATATATATATATATATATATATATATATATATATATATATATGCGCCCTGTGCTCTCCTTTTTCTCTATGAAGAAAAGTACAAGTACAGTTGACACAAACGCATTCCGCAACGCTGCCTGTCTGTTGTTTAATCTGCGCATCCGCGCATTACGTGCAGATCTCATCCTCTGGACTGCAAAGCCATAGCTGGTCATGTAGGAAGGTGTGCGATAGGATCGCGCTTGCCATAGTCTCCAAAGTAATAATAATAATAAGAGAAAGTTCACTTTTGGTTATTTAAAAAGAGTCTCCTTATTTTATGTATTAATTTATGATTTGTGGGTCCAGCACTGTGTGTAAAAAAGAACTGTGGGGACGTGCATCTCCTGCCTTTGTTCATATTTAAAATAAAAAAAATATTTTCCAATGCAAGATCTGTGTGGTTATCTGCTCTATATTGTAATATAAAAAATAGCAGATCAACAAGCTCAATGTGTCGCATTGCACCGCATTTTCAGCTTGTAGCTTGGCTATTTTTGCTACTTTTGTGTGACACTGTATGACAATAGGGCATTCATTTATGATGAAAAAGCATTACAAGTTGCAATATGGGATACAGGGTTTCTTCCTAACAGCAAAGATATGTAGTAGAGATGCGTGGATGGCCTCTCATGGTCATCTGAATCCGCATGTACAAATTAATTATCCACCCGTTATCCAACCGCAATAATTATTTTATCCAATTTAAATATCCGCACCAACCGTTTCTCCCGTATGTCAAAATATTATTATTTTCTGGTATTCCCCGTTAGTTTTAGTAGGCTATTAGTTGTGCGATGCGATCACAAAATGCATTGATTTAGCCTATGGAATGTCGGTGTGTCTTTTTTCTTTTTTTCAAACCGGTGCTGCGCTGACAGACGGCATCCAACATACAGGCGTCCAACACATGCGGCATCCAACGGTTGGATGCCGCAACGGTTGGATTCCAGCCTACAGAGAGCACTGCTCTGCTGTGCTACTGCTTGGTGTGGATATGTTACGGCCATGGTTGAACCCCTGTGGATTGATCTGCGACGTGTTTTTGTTGGCTGTTTTTGTCGAGTTTATATACCGTCACCTATTCCAAATAGCGGGCCACTTCCGTCTAATGGTACGCTTGCTTTCACATTGCAGCGTACCGTACCCGAAAACGCATGATCCGGATCCGAAACTGCCTCCGGAGGTGGTTTCGGGAACGGAACGGTTACCCGTTTCGTGGGACGATTCGCAACATTCACACTAGCCAAGCGGTCTGGAGTGCGCACCCGGGACCCGAGTGTGAAACGGCTATCAGTGGTTCTCAAACTGTTTAATTTCAAGGACCCCCATAACTCTGAGTATGTGCAAATTGAACCAAATGGACCCATTGCGGGTCCATTTGGTTCAATTTGCACACTCTCAGAGTTACAGATCTCTAAGGGCCCATTTGTAACACTGTCGACGAACCCTGAGGGTCTGGGCCTGGATTCCACTATGAGAACCACTGGTCTATCTGACATACTGTCTGTGTGACATGCTGTCTGTCTGACGGTTGTACCTCCTCCCAGAATTTCCGGTTGGGTGGAAAATAAAAGCAAACATTGTTGAGTGACAAGTTGAAACATACCGTAGACATTTTAAGTCATTTTGTCATTCTGCTCATTGTCATTCTCCGTGACAAACGGTCCAATATACATGCTCTCTGACTTTCAGGCCCGCGGCACAACTTCAACTTTTAACTTTCAGCCAGGCCAAACTCTCTCCCCCCGCTAACCAGCGGTCCGACTCGGAAAGCAAATTAATCATTCCTTCTGCATCAGTCGCTCCACCGGGCGAACGGCGAAAAACTCAATTAATTCCGCTGCTTTGCATGCTTCATTTTTAATTATCGCTGCATTAGCATTGATAGAGTGTACATGGCGGTCTCAGTGTGCAGGTGTGACCTGTTGCCCTCTTCCCTTTTTTTGTTTAATTAGCACCAGCCTACCAATGGCTGACAGTCACACAGAGGACAATTCTGTGACACATCATAAAAACACACTAGTAGTAGTAGTAGGAGTACTCCAGGTATACTTCAACTCAAGTACAAATTTCACAGAACGACTTTCACTTATAGTGGAGTAATATTTGACCAGGAGTATCTATAAGTTGACTCAAGTACTGATGTTGAGTACTTTGGTAAACACCATTAAACACTATTTGTATTCACAAGTGTCACTCAAGCCAAAATTACATTTGTGTTCCAAACTATTCTCGGGCACTAGGACCCTGCAGCATGATTTTTTTAGTGGTACTTCCATATAGATTAACGGTGTAATGACAACAGAGCTGCCAGAGGTGTTTAGTAGAGGACTACTAAAGTGAATGTTGCACAGTATGATTTGTTTTTTTGTTTTGTTTAGTTTTTAGCTTTTTACCAATTTAGCCGTCATGCCAATTGATTCCTCCCACACACACACACACACACACACCTATATGCCATCACTGCTACTATATCCTACTGACTCCCCTGCCATTGAGGAGCCCCCACCGGAAGGATAGAGCTTTCGTCCTACTCCCGCCCAACACTCCCTGCTGACAGGTGCCGCCCCAGCCCGTAGGATTACATGCAGTAACAATTATCACCCGCCCCGCCCGGCTTCCCTCCCCGAACACGGGCCAATTGTTTTAGACAGGCACTTTTACCACTGCGTCACCCGAGCGCAGCATGGCTTTAAAATTAAATTAAATTGAAATAAACCTTATCTATATACGTTAAATATGTATAATAAGACTAAAGAGTGCAGTGGGTAATGAACCTGGGCTCTCCATCCAGGTGTGTCCTGTGTGACTCATGTACCCTCTTGTGCAGAGAGCATCTTCATTCAGCTGCATCCACTTACAGTACATTCTCTCTCTCTCTCTTTCTCTCTCTCTCTCTCTCTCTCTCTCCCCCGTTTTTTTGCCTGTTCTTTTTCTCTTTTAATTCAAACTCGCCAGCGCTTGCAGGTGTTGCCATTGGAGACGGCGTATGTTGCAGGTATGTTTCTATGGCAACGTGAAGGAGGAGAGATCCTTGTCAAAACAGCTCTCCTGTCAATACTTACATGTCAATATATACTGTACATATCAATAGATATATGTCAATATATACATGTCAATAGATACATATCAATATATGTTAATACAGATAAATGTTAATAGATACGTGTCAATAGATATATTTCAATAGATACATGTCAATAGATGTTAATAGATACATGTCAATAGATACATGTCAATATATGTTAATCGATAGCCTACATGTCAATAGATACATGTTAATAGGTACATGTCAATAGATATATTTCAATAGATACATGTCAATATATGTTAATCTATAGCCTACAGTACATGTCAATAGATACATGTTAATAGATACATGTCAATATATATATATATATGTCAATAGATACATGTCAATAGATGTATGATACATGTCAATATATGTTAATCGATAGCCTACATGTCAATAGATGTTATTAGATGCAGAATGTACTTTATTGTCACTTGAGCTGGCTGCACAGTGGCGTGGAACAGAAACTTTCCTTGCAGCATTGTGCAAAATGAATGGATTTACAAACTACGAATGGTGCAAGTCGTAAAGAAAGGTGGAGCATTGATCATATATCGCAGTGCTACAATGAAGGGCACAGCAAACCGAGCCATCATCTTCCAATATTTACTGTGTAGGCCACTCTGCTGGCATCATGTAACCGTGAACATGACAGTATAAGAAAGCTTATTATGTACGTTACTAGCCTACCTACAGTACATAATCAGCCATTCATACAACCTCTTTCAACCTTTATTTGAACGAGATCGAGAAGCATAGCCTGCCCTGAAACATTTTCAGCCGGTGTGTTTATTCTCTGTAATATTACAGCGTGATGTGGTGTAGCTTGTAGATATACAGTATCACTCGTCCGTCCCAACTACTTCATGTTCTTTTTGGCAAGCGACACCCCTGCATGATCGAGTAGATAAATTATGTTTTTTGAAACTATGGACAGACGAATGAACAGCAGTGCATCTGTGGTTGAAAAAAGCGCGCTGTGCTACTCAGCTGTAGCAATGGTTAACTTGGGTGGTGTACACTCACGTAAACATGCACTTGGTGTATTAAATTATGGCTGATTAATTTAACACTTTAACACCGGAATAATAAAATGTTGTCGGTCACGTTGGCCGGTCAGGAAAATGCCTTGCGGAAACCCTGGCACACACATGTGTGTGCGTGCGTGTGTGTGAGAGAAGGAGGTTTTAGATACTCAGTTGTTGTGTATATTTGAACAAAAGCTCATTCCTGCTATTGGTGTTTGCCTAATAGCAATTAGTAGTAATAATACATAAACAAATAAGTTGTGACATTTACGGTTGAACTGTCCTCTGCTGTATTAAAAATAGATTAATCAGAATGCTGTATATGTTGACAAAAACTCAAGCTACATAGAAGGGTGAAAGAGAGAGGGGGGACATGGAGAACAAAAAAGAGGGTGAGAAAAAAGAAGGAGAAAGAGAATGGTAGAAGAGAAAGAAGGGGAGAGGATGAGACAGAGGGGCACTGAGGGAGATGAGCGATGAAAGAGACGCACGCACGCACGCACGCACGCACGCACGCACGCACGCACGCACGCACGCACGCACGCACACACACACACACACACACACACACACACACAGCCTGGATAGAGTTGTCACTAATTAACACTACATACCATTTGCAGTTCCTGAAGCATTCACTTCCTATGAAGTCATAAACTGGATAGATTTGTGAGCTTATGGGGGTTTTCAGGTTGGAACAACTTGGAAGATGGACTTTTTTTCTAGTGCCAGGAATATTGGAATATCTAGCCTGTTGTCATTGTTTTTTCTTTCTTTTTTATATTTTGCTTCCTTTTCCTGAAAACTACAAATGATAGGAGCTTGTTCAAAAGATACAATCACTTTTTTTTTTACACCTTTAAACCCATGATGTGACAATACATTTGAAGATGAAGTTGAGCTGAGGTTTATGTTGCAAGATGGTCTCATCCAGACATTAGGAGACGTCTGGTCGGCTGTTGTTTGGTTAATATTATATTGTATTTAGCATATAGATTGCATTACTGTAGCTACCACCAACCAGCTTAGTTATTATCTTTTTTTTCTTCTTATCGTAACAGCTGGATATTCTCAAGAGAAAAGAGAAGAAGCCAAGCTAACCAACATGTTTTTGTTTTTTTTTAGGTTTTCTAGGACACAGAACAGTTTTGAACATTTGTTGTTGTTGTTGTTGAGTTTGAAGCCGTACATATGTTCAAAACCACTGTCCTGAAAAGACCTCCACCCTCCCTTCACCTCCCTCCACCCCTCTCCTCCCCCCTACACCTCCCTCCACCTCTCTCCTCCTCCCTACACCTCCCTCCACCCCTCCCCTCCTCCCTACACCTCCCTCTACCTGTCTCCTCCTCTCTCCTCCACTCTGCTGCTGTCTTCATTAAATCAAAAGAACAGATGCTTGTTCCCATTATCCTCTTGGCCTCGGAGCCACAGAATGTTCCCCTGTGTGTGTGTGTGTGTGTGTGTGTGTGTGTGTGTGTGTGTGTGTGTGTGTGTGTGTGTGTGTGTGTGTGTGTGTGTGTGTGTGTGTGTGTGTGTGTGTGTGTGTGTTCCTGTTCCTGTTCCTGTTCCTGTTCAGTGGAGTCTCACATAGACACACTTTAGAAAGATGCTTTTAACCCTTAAGACCACAAGTATATTCCTCCGGAACTTACTTTAACTCATTGACTGCCACTGTTGGCCCAAGTCTCACACTGCCAATGACGAGTTGACGAGTATGTGGTGTTTTCAATGGTTCACGCTAGAGGGCGCTGTTCCGCAGCCTGTGAATGATGATGATGATGATGATGATGATGAAGACCACAGCCGAAGATCACGTGATCACAACAAAATGGAGCTGGTTTGTATTAGTATTATAGGATTTATAAAAAATCTAATTTTGCTCTGCTTTCTGTTGCTTTTTGTCGAAAACTAGCTACATTCAACTGCCCACAACTATGGATTGGATTATCGCGGCGGCACAGTTTTTATTTCTCAGATTCTCCGAGACCCACATGCGTCTTTTAAAGCGATCGGCGGGTGTATCGTTGTGAAGAAGAATATTCTATGATTTTTCAAAGATTAGTGAACTCCAAACGCTCGGAATCGCTGGCAAGGGCAGCTATAGACGATGTTTGAACTCTGGCAGTCAATGAGTTAATGTATACAATTGTATTTGAAACAATCTGGTCGAGTGGGTTAATACAATATTCTGCAGTGGTTGGAGGTGGTCTCCCTACTCTTACTGTACATTGAGACACTTAGACCCATGGTGACAGGTGTAGGACACCTACTGGTTGACAGGTTGTACTGCCTGAAGCTTATAAGCCCCATATCTCCCCTGGCCAAATGGAGATAGCCTCCGATGAGCAGTGGGAACTCTCTCCATGCGGGTCTCTCCATGCAGGAGACCCGGGTTCGAATCCCGGGTATATTAGGACATAAAAGTTACTGTTATTGAAGCTGTTGAACATGAACTTCCTGACCTTTTATTAATTTGTAAGGGTGAAATGTCTGCTGTTAAATCTCTGCTGCAAGGAAATCACTTCTAACTTATTAAGTTTGGTATAAATGTAAAAATAAATCACCTTCATTAACAATAGATAACATTTTTCTATTTCATCAGTTTAACAATATTTCCCATAAATTATTGAAAACCAGATCATGTAATCTTGACAGACACTCCCCCCCACCTCCCCAGAAAAAAAGCCTAATGAATAATAATAGGCTGTTAATATTTTAGCATCATCTTGTCAGATATCAAAATGATGGTATTAATAAGAATGCTGATTAATTTATGACGTGTGGATAAAAAGCAGCAAGAATTCAGCTAATTTCCCACCCTTATTTCTTTAAACTGAAAGAACAAGAGTTTAGCTGTCAGGATTATAGCCTAATAGTGTTTTTTGTACAACTGCACAATGTATCAAGATACATCAAAATCAAAAACTGTGAGTTCTGTAGTTGTAGAGAAATAAAAGTGTAAGACCCTTGGAGTTTTACTGTGTATTAACTAATCCAATGAAATAACTATTGTGAGCTCCTCAAGTAGGATGAAAAGTGACTCAGTTTAAACTTAAGTTTTCTTCTACACATTGGAATCTAATGGTGCAGACAGCACAGAGCAGACCTGCCTGTTGGACTGGGTCAAACTACTCTCAATAAGTAGGGGGGATGCCAGTGGCCTGTCCCACTTTGGGCTGATCCATGTTTTTGCTGAAATCTGATTACCTCACAGGTTCATTCATTTCCATCTCATCAAGTTGTTGTGGTAGAAATGCAGTTATACAGGTAATTATCAAAATGTGAAGAAGAAAAAAACGGGATGAGAAAGAAACAGGTGGTACATAAAAAAGAGATATGTGCCAGGTGCAGCTAAATGTGCCAAACTGACAGACCTCACTCAATGTTACTGCTAAAAGATTTGGCTTCTCACTTAAAGGGCCTCTAAATTGTAATATACTGGGCGGAATTTCAGTACCAGTACATCCCTACTATATTATGAATAGATCATTGTCATAGTTACACGGTATAGTTAGAGTTAGATATCAGTAAACGGTCATACTTTATTGGTAGCATTATGAACAAGTTTATGTGAGAGAAATCCAGCACCACACACTCTGTGTCAACCTTATTCTAAAACCCCAGACTCCAAGTTTATTTCCATCTCTGTGTTTTCAAAACAAAGCTATGCTTGAACCAATAGAGATAGGCTCATTCCTGTTGAGAACAAATCAGCAATGACATTGACCTTGGGCGTTGTAGACAAATTACCCACGCCTGCCCAGCCGGCGGGACCTAGAGCCAAAAAGATATAGTTGGATAGAGCCCACTGCAATAATATAAATGTATTAGAAATGTTTTCAAAACATTCTGACCCTTCTGAATTGGGAAACTAGCACTTCAATACGCAAACAGGCATTCAGGTTATTAGTCTATAAGCATCATTTAAGTCTTAGAATGAGGATGATTTATGTGGTAAAGCTTCTTCTGCAGTTGTAATTCAACCTACCTAAGAGAGTGTCAAATAAATGCTTTAAAATATATGATGCCATGTAAAATATTTTAGCCCTAGAGCAGTGCTTCTCAAACATTTTCATGTCCAAATTGATACGTATTAGGTGGCGGGCCCCCATTTGAAAGTATCTTTCAGGTGCGTGAAAACGGCACTTCCACATGGTAAATCGTGATTTTAAATAGCGCCTTTATCCAAAGCGCTTTACAATCAAACCGGGAACCTTCTGAATCGCAAGCGGCCACCTCCTGAGCCACTGTCGCCCAAATTGAGTGGGTGGGACAACTGGGAATGTTGAAAAACAGCACGACATGGGAGTGCTGTCGCGTCAAACGGGCGACACAACAGGTGATTTTGCCCCAACTACTCACTACAGTACGCACGAACGGAGAGTGAGAAGGTGTTGCCCTCCTGCTATCATGAGAGGAACAGCGCACCACGCTGAGATCTCATCTCTAGCAAATTTCTTGTTTCATGCTGTTCAGATGTTGGCGGTGGACAGAGGTTGTGTCGTTTTTCACAGCGCTATAAAGCAAATTACAACTCAGTATTTCAACTGCGGTAAGAGACAGGCAGAGCCTATGAATTCATACAACTCCACACAGGAGCGTCTGAGCTTGATCCTCGATATGTGTCAGCGGCTCCAGAGGAATATCAATTAGAGCTGTGATCCTCGCCCCTAAAGAACAAAGGCTGACGTCGTGCTTCATTTTCTCACAGCGCCGTTTCCATTATCACCTGCTCCTTCACTGGAACCTTTTCCAGACGTGCTCTCGCTCTCTCCAGTTATTGTTATTACCTGTTGTTGTTGTTTGCTGAAAAACACTATTCTCCTTTGTACTCAAAACTCTGCGGCTCTTAACCAGAACCGAGAGGAGAGAGCACATTAGTCCAGTTATAGCTGCACTGTAACATTTAGAATTGATTTCCTCCTTACATGAAAAGCCCTTAATGGACCAAGCTACATTGTTAACTCCCTTGTCAGCTACATGCCCTCAAGAACACTGTTATCATCTGGTGCTGGGCTATTGGTGGATCCCAATAGTACCAAAAAGAAGATCGGTGGTGCAGCCTTTTATCATGCCCCAAAGTTATGAAGCACAATACCGATATTAGACAAAAGAAAGCTTTAAACATATGTCTTTGATTCAGCCTTTAACTAGCTTTGCATTTTCTTTCAACTGCACTTTTGCAATGTACTCCGATTCTATGTACTTTGTACCTTGTTTTTATTTGTATTAAATGAAGTGGGTGTTATTTTCTTTTTCATGTTTTATTTTACATTTATTTTATCCTTGTTTTAAAGCACTTTGAGCAGCAATTCTTTTATGAAAGTTGCTATATAAATAAAAGATTATAGGTTATTATTATTATTGAGATTATGATGATTATGATGATTATGATTATGATTACTCCATCTTCCTCCATCACCATCAGAAGCACTTGCACTCTTTGTGCAAATTGTTCACACCATGGCTCTCCTGACAGTTAACCGGCAACGTGTTTTCCTGTATGTGTGGTTGCCATGGGGAAAAATGGTTATTTCGATGATTTTAGCAAACTTGGCAGCACAGACTTAGCGCTTTGAGAAGAGCTGTTTCCTGGTTTGTGGGCAAGAATTCAGCTTTGGCCAATAATGGTTTAGACATGCACACTCACAGAACCACATGGTGTGCCTGCCTGCGTGCGTGCGTGTGTGTGTGTGTGTGCACACTCACGTGTGTGTGTGTGTGTGTGTGTGTGTGTGTGTGTGTGTGTGTGTGTGTGTGTGTGTGTGTGTGTGTGTGTGTGTGTGTGTGCGTGCGCGTGAGTTTTTGTGTACGTGTGTGCGTGCGTGAGTTTCTGTGTGCGTGTGTGTGTGTCAGGCTCATGCTGGAAGCATGTGTAAGTACTGTATCTGTGTGTGTGACACAGCCGTTTGTCACCTAGTACATGAATCACACCAAAATGTTTTGAACATTAATTTTACAGAGTAGTTATTCAGTTAGTCCCAACGCAGCTGTTTAGCAAAATGAAGGAGTCGTGCTCTCCCCCCCCGGGCCAATGGGCCACCACGTTTAGGAGAGATATAGCCTGGCATCACAAATGACGTGATGCCAGGCAATCTCAACGTTTATGGCGCCATAGCTTTATGATTGATAATGGCGTAACCGTTCATGGGCGGTGGCATCAGATGCACATGGGTACAATAAATCGCACCAATCACATTAGGAAACCCAGCAAACTCATAAAATTGTCTCTTAATCACGGTTTGCTGAGCATCATTGTGCGGAAACTGGATATGTTGCAGAGAATGGGGCTTGATAGCCGCCAACACTGCTGGCACTCTTCTGCTAATGGTTGGCTGTGATATACAGCAGTTCTCAAACCTTTTTGGCGGGGACCCCCTGGAACCCCCTCAAGGACCCATTGGGGTCCCCGGACCCCACTTTGTGAACCGGTGATTTTTCTGAAATTGCATATAGGTCTTCTAATAGAGCAAGATCTGTAAATGTCAAGATCTGATTGTCATCCTCAAAGCATGAAAGGTGACTGAGCACCTAACCTATAAAATTGCAAATCTGTTACATTGTTTAATTACTAGATTGTAAACGCTTGTACTTATATCACCTGTTAAAACCACTTGAACCCCAGCATCCATATTCTGGGGGAAACATTAGCCAAAAATAGAAGATCTACAAGCTCACAACGCTTCGCATTACGATGCGTTGTGAGCTTGTAGACCGGCTATTTTTGGCAAAGAGACTTGGTTGAGAAGAGAAGTGGTTAAACCTGTTAATTGCATATATATACTTTTTATATTAGGGATATATGACATACTGTATAGGGTAGTTTATTTAAGTGTTTACAAAGTAGGATCTTTTGACATAGGTTACATATTTTTAAGTGAATACATTCCATATGTTTAATTGCCTGCACCAAAAGTCTGCATTGATAAATTCCTGCATACGCAAGCTGAGAATTGATTGTGAGAATTGATCGTTGGCTACGCTCTTGTCAAATTGACGACAGGTTTGCGTACACAAGCTGCAGGTTGGGAGTGAGAATGCATGTCCGTTTTCCATTGTTACGTGAAGCGGGGCTAGTGGGAACAATGTGAGAAATGACTGATGCTTGGTCAGATGATATCCAATAAAACATTACTATTGTACAGCCTGAGAGTGAGACAGTGTAGGATTGGCTGATAACCACCCAGTCCATGGTTTCCACTCGGGGCCTAGCAAAAATAATCCCATCAAAATATCCCATCTGCGCCAAGATTCAGAAGTAATGTGAGCACAAACTGTGTTGGACTAATGACAGCTATAAACCCAAATAAATAAATAAACAAAGTACATTCCTCTTCCCCTTTTTTTGGAGAACCACACAGGCACACAGATCGGGCACGGGCCAATTATAGAATGCAATAATACCCAGTGTTCTTGTGGTGGGTCGTTCCTGTTCATTGGGGTCACCTTTTTCTCGACCGTTCGCGCCAGCTGTACCGACTCCACCGCTGTGTGTCCAACATGGAAAGCCATCAATCGTGCCGCCGAGAGAAACATTAAAGTTTACTGGCCTCAAACTAGAGGCCGTGGCGTTCAACCTGCATCGATCCAACACAGTGAACACAGTGTTGTCATACAGACAAGACCGCTGCTCTGCCAAGCAGCACGCAGTGGAAAGTAACTGCCGTCAGTCCATTTACTCAAGTACTGCAAGTAAGTGCAATCTTTAGCCATACTTTTACTTTAACTTGTGATTCTATTCCACTACATCTCAGAGGTAAATATTATACTTTTTACACCACTACAATTAATTAACCACTGTAGCCCTATTTCATATTTTGGCTATTTGAAAAGTGGTGTGAGCTTGTACAGCTAAAATAAAAATAAAAATAAAAATAAAAATAAAAATAAAAATAAAAATAAAAATAAAAATAAAAATAAAAATAAAAATAAAAATAAAAATAAAAATAAAAATAAAAATAAAAATAAAAATAAAAATAAAAATAAAAATAAAAATAAAAATAAAAATAAAAAGGGTAATAATAATAATAATAATAATAATAAGGGTAATAATAATAATAATAATAATAATAATAATAATAATAATAATAATATTGAATTAATGAATTAATTGTGCAATTAGTTATTTTGCATTATGAGTACTTTTAAGTTTGGTATTCTGAGTATATTTTGATGCCAATACATTTACTTTAAAACATGAGTACTTCATCCACCACTGGATCCCACATAGTGAACACATGCAGTGTGGAGGTCACACTGACATACTGCTGCTCTGCCACGCTGCCCTTAATTGACCTTACGCGTACGATGACAGGCCTGGTCCCCTCAGCACGTTTCAACAGTGCCATCTGTCTAATGAAAGGACCTGATCACCCCACACAGCAGACAGTCAACAGAGGACCCGGCTGAAGCCAGAGGTCATGTTTTCTGTACGATTTAAACGTTTGCTCTGTCGTGACGACCAGAGCTGCTCTGAGCTCTCCTCAAACACACACAGAGAGAGAGAGAGTCTCTGTGTTTGTCTTTTTGTTTGTTCTGTTTAGTTTTTCTGATGCAATTGCTACAATGCAAACTAAGCCAGCATGTAAGCAAGCATGTATACACTCTCACGCAAATAGGTGTACATGCACCAGCAGTCACACACACAAGCACACGCACTCGTCTACACAAATGCATGAACGCATGTGTGCACATGGAGACACACGCGGGGTGCATGCACACGCACACGCGCGCGCACACACACACACACACACACACACACACACACACACACACACACACACACACACACACACACACACACACACACACACACACACACACACACACAGAAAAAGTGATCAATATGTATATATATGATGCGTTATTTGGGATTCGTTGGTTGGTCTGTTGGAAGGAGATGGGGGTTGGCGTTCTGGTGGTCTGACTTTCTGTCTGTAGCCCCACCACATACTGTATGAGAGAGAGGGAGAGAGGGAGAGGGGGTGGATGGGGGAAGTAGCAGAATGGGAGAACTTCCTGTCTGTATTTATAGAACATTAAAATGGTGTCTGGGAGGAGTTGAGGCGTGGCGTGATCAAGTGTGGTCTTTCCTTCTGAACTTCAGCTATATTCAACTAACTTAATTTAGTTTTAAAACACTTTTTGTTTTGCTTCTCAGCAGTTCTTTGAGGTGGTTAAGCTATATGTTGTATAGCACCACTGCGATGCAGAGAACATGTTAAGCCCATGTAGGGATCTACTGGTTCTTCAACTTAGTTTAGTTTTGTTGGGGAAATGAAAATGCTGCCTATTTCCTGAGGATAACACAAGCTGGTTCCTTACAAGGAGACATGCCTGCTTGTTGACAAATTTGAATAAAAAAATGAATAAATTAATATGGAAATGGATAAATGAATGAGAATATATCATATTTCTGCTAGAAGCAGATTCATATAAAAATAAAAAAAATTAGGCATGCAGGGGCATGTGATCTCATGTACAATACTTCCTAGTTTTATGATGACGATGTAAAAAAAAACTATTTTAGCAAAGTCAATTGAGGTTCCTCACATTTAGAGCACGTACGCTAATAAGTAACAAAGGTACAGTATAAATGACAAGAAAAAGCACTTAATTAAAGAGTTTTTTGATTGATTGACATCTTTATTGAGAAACTGCATTATGTATAAACATATTTGTACATATTTGTCAAAAGGATAAAACGCACTAAAGCTTGAGAGTTTATTTCCATCGTTGCACTTTGTGTTTGTGTGTGTGTGTGTGTGTGTGTGTGTGTGTGTGTGTGTGTGTGTGTGTGTGTGTGTGTGTGTGTGTGTGTGTGTGTGCGTGCGTGCGTGCGTGCGTGCGTGCGTGCGTGCGTGCGTGCAAACTGTGTTGTGTGTGTGTATGTTCGTGTCAGTGTGCATCTCATTTACGTTACTTGAAATACATTACACACATTCTCAGACACATAAGTGAACTGCTCACACACAGATGCACACGCTGAAACTAGTGCACATGTACTCCCTCCCTCACACACACACACACACACACACACACAAACACAGGCCTCAGTACACTCCTGGGCCTGTTTGACCACGTGTCTGTCACCAGGCCTTTAAGTGATCCAATTACAGCCAGACCGAAACATTTCCCCCATTTAGACCACAGGTAGACCCTTCATAAAGCCCTGCTACGCCCCCTGACACCCACCCACCCGTCCAACACCACCTCCTCCACATCTGCTTTAGGTGGGGGGGGGGGGCAGACAACGGCCTTCCGCTCCGCAGACGTTGGAGCGCTGCTGGAATTTCACTCAGTCAGATAAAATAAACGTGGGGAGTCTGAGACACAGGATAAATAAACGGAACACTTTGGTTTGTTGTGGAGGGGCGCAGGGGAGGAGAGCTGAGGAGAGGAGGAGGGGAAGGGGGAGGTCATACAGGACTAAGGAGCAAGGAGATAAGAGGTATAGGACGGAGGCGAGATCGGGAGGAGATGACAAAGGAGGGAGGAGAGAAATGAGCATAGAGGAGAGGAGGAAAGACGAGAGAAAGGATGGAGTAAAGGAGAGAAGGGAGGAAGGAAAAGAGAGAGACAGGAGGAAGGAAAGGAAAGAAGGGAAGGGGGAATGGGGAAGGGAGAGAGAAAGGCTGGAGTAAAGGAGAGGAGGGAGGAAGGGATAGAGGAAGGAGAGAGAAAGAGGCAGGAAAGGAGATAGAAGGAGGGAGGAAAGGAGAGAATTGAGGGAGGCAACGAGAGAGAGAGAGAGAGAGAGAGAGAGAGAGAGAGAGAGAGAGAGAGAGAGAGAGAGAGAGAGAGGGAGGAAGGTGGGATGAAAGGAGACTGAAGGAGGGAGGAAAGGACAGAAGCAGGGGGGAAAGGATCCGGCATAAGGAGGTATGAAAGAGGAGAGCAGGTCTCCAGACCTCAGTGATGTAAGTGATTGTTCCCTGATTAAAGGGAGGTTAAAATACATGAGCAGCTATTACATTCTACCGGAAAAATACCTCTTAATCCTCTGGAAAATAATCACCCAAACATTGTGATTGGCAGAGACCCACCTCAGCGGAGCTGTGCTCTGCACCGCTCTGATGTGGAAAAACATACACAGTGCAGGCTGCTCTGTGAGGCCGTTAGGCCTGCCTGTACGCCATTACAACCACACACGTACGGTATTAATGTAACCACAGACGTACTGTATTTTGTATTTTTCTAGTATAAACCATTTATTATTCATTAAATCACATGCTGTTTGTAGCCTATATGCTAATGTTTTCTATTGTCCTCAAGCAGTATAATAATAATACACTTTATTTGTATAGCACCTTTCAAGATATGAAATGCAGCTCAAAGTGCTTTACAGAGCAAGAATAAAGTACAAGTGCTTACAGAAAAAGTACAAATGATTTAACAATAAAGCAAAAAAGAAAAGCAAAAGCATAAAACAACATAACAAATATGTATATATAGCCCAAAAAAGGCAGTGAATCAGGCAAAACAGTGAGGACATCAATAACAACACAGAGATTTAAAGATCTACTAAAAGCAAGAGTGAAGAAATAGGTCTTGAGCTGTGCTTTAAAGCTATCCACAGAGGCTGCCGTAGGTGTAATGGGAGTTTATTCCAAGTATGTGAGGCATGAGTTCAGTGCAACATGGGTTAAAAACTCAACAGTCAGACTGACTGGGAGGATAAAAATATGTTCATGTAGTGTCATGTTCAGTCCTGCTGTAGCCTGTTGCTTTCATCTTCACTGCAGTGTGCAGACAGCAGACGGACAGATGAGAAAGGGAGAGGGATGAAACGAGTGTCGAGATGGAGCGGAGAGATGGACCGAAAAAGCACTTACTGTAGAGAGGTCTCTCTCCTCTTTAGCTCTGTCTGTTTGGAAAGTGAGGCATCTTTGACTCTCTCTCTCTCTCTCTCTCTCTCTCTCTCTCTCTCTCTCTCTCTCTCTCTCTCTCTCTCTCTCTCTCTCTCTCTCCTCTAAGAATCCACAGGCTATAAAGTGTGGGCATTAAACAAGGCACTGCACAGACACACACAGCACTGAGAGACATGGCTCAGACATTACTGACATATATATAATACACCAACACGGAGACCTGCCATGTCAAGTCAGAATAAAAAGGAATGAGTTAAACAAAATCAGTTTAAACCACTTAAACCTTATTTTATTTTTTTATATATTGAATTAATGTTGAAAATGTTTTCACCTACAGTATAATGACATACCCAAAATAGGCACACCAGGTCGAATGTATCCCCTAACCCTCCCGCGATTGTTCTGCAAACAAATACAGTAACAACACAATAGTCAGGGCCACGGTGGCACAGTCGGTAGCGCTGTCGCCTCACAGCTAGAAGGTCCTGTGTCCGATTCCCGCCGGGGACGTTGTGGGCGCTGGGGGCGTGTTCTCTCCTTCGCTTCATCAGTGGCCATAACCTAGGTATGGGCACGCATGTTGGGTTTGCATGTTCTCCCCATGTCCCCTAGGGTAGGTACCCTTACAAAAAAACATTCAGTAATGCTCTTTACTGCCTCCCCCTGGTCAGCCTGATGGAGGGGAAAGGAACTGGTTGGAATAACCTGTTCCTTCCACACGCTACGTCCAACCAGGGAAACTCCCCCCTGTCAGATGATAAGAAGCGGCCTGCTCATTCCTCATACATTGAAGGAAGCATAAGCTCAGTTCGGGCTCTCCCCAGGCTGCCAGAGGGAGAGTAGCTCCCGGGATTACAGCTTATAGGCAATTGACACTGGGTGAAAAAATGGGTTACAAAAATCTTGTGATAAAAATATATTTAAAAAAAAACAGTAGTCAAGCTTGGAGATGCTTGGATAAGGAAGGGTCTGATTCTCCGGATGCTGTAAAGGTCACAATGAGCAGGAGACACATTTTATGCCATCTATTCTTTCTTGAGCTCTGTGGACGAGCCTTTTATTGCTGCTTACATCTACATACTGGCTGCTGGAATGACTGAGGTGCACCTTTGGGATGAATAAAGTTTTATGTTGTTTTATATTACAGGATATTTCTTTACTAAACACTCCCCAGGCTGAGCAGTCAAATGATCAGTGTTAGTTTTCGCTGTGCACCGGTGCTAAATGCCTCTCCTGTGTGTTTCATTAACCTTCTTTAGTTCTGTCACTTCATTCATTCAGCAAAACTAAACAACTAAAGTGCCTGCGTCATTAAAAAACCACAAAACATTGCTCCAGGACATCCCATTAACAATAAGCACACCTCGCGCCTCCGGCTATCGCAAACAGGGAAACAAGGGGGAATGGATTTTAACAATGTGATTAGCATAACGGATGAACACATTGCATTTCTAATCAACTTGCATATCCAAGCAACTTTAACAAACTAGGATAATGGCATGCGAGTCTACAACACTTTAACAACATATTAACAACACCAAGCCTATGTGAATGGGTATTTTATCATTATTGTTAATGTTCTTGGCAGTATTTATAGTTCTTTTATAGTTTGTATAGTTATTTGTTTTGATATACTGTTTACATTAATGATAGGTTCTTGGTTTACCTATATGATCTTAGATTACTATCTCAATGCATTTGATGTATTACCTCGTGTTTACCTTGCATACAATAAATCGCTCTGGATTAAAAGCGTCTGCTATATGCCTAAATTGTACATTTTAAATGTTTCATATTCCATTCAGATTGGCTATAATTGCCTTGGGTGTTCTTTTCTAATTTCCTTTCTTTGTCAACTTCACTGCGGAAATGTACAGTACCCACTTCAAAGTCCAAGAGGATTACAGACCATGGTCTTTATCGGGGTCATTAAAGAATGGCACTCATGGTCATCTTCATAATAATAAGAGGTTCTGTAGATCCATCTGAGATACGCAATTTGTTTCATCTATCCGTGTATAGATGTATAGTGGCTCCAAATAAAAGATTTTCTAAGCACAAGGCTTTCTTTTCCTCCATGAACCTCTTCAGCGGTTGCTGCTTTTTGAGGCTCATCTCTAACACAGGATGTAGCCTCTTCACATACTGTCCAGTACAATGGACCCCCATCTCCTTTAGTTCATGGGAGAGAAATGCTTTTAGCCAAATAATGAATGTCGGGGACAAGAAATGATTCGGATATGATTCATCATGGCACTGCCACTTTACGCCATCATGTTCTGTCAAAAGGGAGTACAACCATTTTGGTTATTCATTCATTCATTCATTTATTCAGGGATGGTTTGCAGGGCATGTTGGCCTACATGTTACTGTCCTTGTGTCCTATAATGTAATAAACTACTGATATATGATGTGACAAAGGAAGCCATTGGTGAGGAGTTACATTTATCTTTAATACTGTTCACTTGCTTAACTGTAAATAAAGTTACTTTGTAGTAAGTATAGGGTTTAAGTGGTTAACTTCCACTTTTAATTTTTTTAATTATTTTAAATGGTGACACATTGTGAGCTTGTAAGCTATTTTTTACTATTTTTGTGTGACGAAGGGGCATTAATTCACACACAGTAAAAATAAATGAAAAGAAAAACATGAAAGGTTGAAATATGGTGATTCGAGGTTTCTGCCCGACAACAACGATACATCCTTCTGCCTTCTTTATCAGCGGGCTCTAAAACTGGATAGCAACTTGCCCCGCTGGCACATTAAAGACTCACCCAGCAAGTACAGTATGTGTCCATTAGCCACAGAGACCAACACGAGCAGCATGCTGGCTCCTTGACACCGCAGTCGGTTCTGAGTGACACTGAGGGTGATTTGGACCCGGGAATATTCTGTCCATCTGTGGTGTGTCTAATAAGCCCTGTGTGTGTGTGCGTGTGTGTGTGTGTGTGTGTGTGTGTGTGTGTGTGTGTGTGTGTGTGTGTGTGTGTGTGTGTGTGTGTGTGTGTGTGTGTGTGTGTTCGTGCACATGTGTGTTTCTGATCATAATATGTGCACATGTGTGGTCGTGCGTGGGTGCATTCGCATGCATAGTCATATTTGCATATTTGAATGGATATTCATACGCACACGTTGTGATGTGCAATACGGCGCATATCTATTCTTCTTCCATGTTTTTGAAATGCTTTTGAATCCTATACGCACGATTCACACGTTCTACGCGTGGTCGAGTAACAGAAGCCACCCTGGGGATGGAGGCATGCCTGGCTAACAAGCTCCGTCTCGAGTTCAGAAGCAATCTGTGTCAGGAAGACATGACCTGAAACAGGATTTGTGAAGACCGCTGACGTTTTACATCACTTCTAACTCAGCTGAGGTTGACTGTCGACCACTTGGGAACTTGCACAATATCACCACGTGACACGAATGGTTCATAAAGCAGTGTCAAGGACCAACAAATTGATATGTATTTGGCCACGGACCCCCCTCTGATTCCTTTTGTGCCAGGGACCCCAGAAGAGATGATATTTTGTTAAAAAAAAAAAAAAAAACTTCTAAAATAATAGCTGCTATTTTTGAATAGCCAACGTAATACGTATGGATAAAGGGGTTAAAATGATTGTGATGCTGTATTGACACATTTTGCTGGGGACCCCCTGGAACCCCCTCAAGGTCCCCTGGGGTCCCTGGACCCCACTTTGAGAACCACTGTCATAAAGTACCAGTGGTGGAAGTACTCAGCTGCTTTACTGAAGCAAAAGTTGCAATAACACAATGTAGAAATACTCTGTTCCAAGTAAAAGTCTTGCATTCAGAAGTTTACTTGAATAAAAGTACAAACGTATTCTGCATGAAAATATACATACAGTGCTAATGTAAAGTACACTACTATTTAAGTAGTGCAGTACCTTCTACTCATGCAGAATGGTCCATTTCACTACCATATTATTGGATTATAATTTGTATTGCATTAAGGTGGGGCTGATTCTAATGCCTGTGCTAAATAATTATACCTATGTTTTGTCTAAATCTGCAAAGTAAGTAGTAACTAAAGCTGTCAAATAATTGTAGTGGAGTAAAAAGTAATTTTCCTCTGAGATGCAGTTAAGTAAAATGGAAACACACGAGCAAAGTAAAAGTGCCTTAAAATTGACTACTTGAGTACATGTATTTCATTACTAACTTACTTTGCACCACTTGTACTGCTGCATATAGCCCAATATTCCTCATCATTGTGTGTAATGGCGGCAAAATTATGCTCTTTTGCACGGCTTTCCGATTGTAAAAGCTGAATACATGGCTCTCGTATCCAAACTTACACAGATGCTGCCCAAGTACCTCCAGAAACGAATATACTATTTAATAGAGGTGAATGTTAGAGGTGAGTCACTATTTTTATATAATATATAAATATATATATATTGTCGAGATGGAGCTGGAGTGAGGTTAACAAGCTCTGTCCAGGTCCAGCTCGGAGGTCTGGTGGCTGCACTGTAAAACACACAGTGATAATTGAACTCCAAAGAGCGTGCGAATGGAACCAAATGGACCCGTATGGGTCCATTTGGTTCCATTCGCACGCTCTTCGGAGCTGAAGGGCTTTTTAGTGTGTGTGGGCTTACAGATGGCTGCCCGAAGCCTGGACTGATCATGTGGCATGGGCTGCTGGCCTGGGTACAGCCAAGCCTCTGCCTTATCCAGCCCTTATCCTAGTTGATCCCCCGCACAGAGAGACCCCCAGTTCGAGACCTCCTCCAGTCCTGATTATTTATCCTCTGGTTCCCTCGTAGACGCCGGGGTCTCTCTGCAGACCCTCTGCCTCTGAATCATTGTGGTCTCTATTTGCCTGCCCCGTGTATTGTATCTCCTTTGGTCTTCTTCTCCTTCTCCTCCTCCACTCTTTCTCTCCTTTCTCGTTTCTCTCTTTCTCCATTCTTCTTTCTCTCTCTCCATATCACTGTTACCTGGCATCATTCAATGTGGGTAGCAATTTTCACAACTTTCAACATTGAAGAATATTTTCTAAAATTGTTAAAAACTATTACTAATTTTTTTCTCAGAATATAATAATACATCTATTAATTTTTTCAAATAGTAACTATTTTTGCTATTTGTTGACTAATTAGGCTATATAAGGCTTAAGTCGTTAAACTGTCATCCCGAGTGACACACCGTTTATAGTGCCACTGGTCTATACCAAAGAGTGTGCATACGCTTTTATTTTCAACATGTAGTTTTTAATTCTATCGCCCCACCCCCCCCCCCTCTCTCTCTCTCTCTCTCTCTCTCTCTATTCTACCCTCATTACCATATCACTCAGTGCCCCCTGTCTCTCCCATCCATGAAAAAAAAGAAAAAAGAAACGTCACAAGAGTGTGCCCTGTGACTAAACGGCAGCGTTTTCAGATGGTAACCCACTGATGGCCCGCAGGGCGCTCTCCTCTCCGCGTGCGCCACGCACCCACATCGCACGGCACACAACTGTATAAACACGGGCTCATTTGCATGCTTATCGCTTAACCAGGCCTCCACCTTGTCCCTGTGGAACGGGACAAATTAGCATGGAGATCCGCAGAGCGAATGACCCAGGTAATAAAGCTATTCCTAATGTATGCAGAGTAGATGCCACAGGAAGCACAGATACTGCTGGGATGAGAGAGGCGGGAAGGGGGGAGGGAGGAGGGAGAGAGAGCAATTGAGCGAGAGGGAAGACAAGGGGAGAGAGAGAGAGAGATTTCTGTAAATATAACTATTATTGCTTTTAGTGTTGCTGCTGATACTGTATGTAATGTACTGGATGTATTGTCTGTCATGATGATGAATTGAGTACAATGCGCCACAATGGAAACAAGCCCCCCGGCCTTTTTGTGTTATGCTTTTAACTTTCACCTATACCATCCGGAACATCCACCTCTGACAACAGCAGGAGGCACTGCTCTGAAGGAAGTCAAGGACTTCAAATACCTGGGCTCATGGGTCAACTCGAGCAAGATGAGAAAGGCACTTGCACGGAGGGCCATGAACGGCATGGCCAGTGTATGGAACTCCAACCTCCGCGATAAATCAAACTCAGCATCTTCTGTATATGCAACGGTAGAGTCTATTCGTCTATATGGCAGTGAATGCTGGACCCTGAAACCAACCCTGCAGAAATCTCTAGACGGGAGCTACACCAGAATGTTGCCTGCAGTACTTATCATGTTACCAACAACAATCTGTATGAGGGTATAACAAAGAGGTCCTCTGTTACTTATATTCGGTACTACTTTGCACAGTTAACTTATTTTGCACATATATAATGTACCAGTATTGATTGAATTATTTATATTTGCACAGCATATGAACTTTAGTCACTTGCACAGTGTATTTGCACACAAAGAATAAGCAGTCATAATTTTAATTGGTTTATTGAAAGTATTAAAATATGTGAGTTTGTTTCCTAGCCGGCAGGATGGTCACCCAACCTTGGACAGTAGCACCTGGGGAAACAAAGACATGTTTGGTCAAGTGCAATACACGTAAGAGAGAGTGCAATATCTTTCAGTGCTATATAATATAATGGCAATATATATGTGATGTTTGATTGTGTTATGTGTAATTTAATACTTACTGCTTCTGTTCTGTCTGTTCCAGGGTGTTCGGGCAAAAGAACACCGAACACCATACTGTATAGGTCTAGGCTGGACCACAGTAGAATGGCAGAGGGGGGGGGGGGTGTGTTGTGCATTGGAAGCTGCTAAGAATATTGTGATATGGTTTATTTTGCAATAGTGTGCATACTGTAAGTTATATTTATTTACCTGTGTAGTTGATATAGATGTCAAATGGAATGTGATGTGGGTTATGGTTATGGGGGTTTTAGATTGGTTGCATGTTTTGAGCTTACCTGTGACATGGTAGAGTCCACACTGATTGACTCAGCTGAGTATAAATGGCTGCCAGATACAAACACACTCAGTTAAAAAGTTATGTGATAGGACATGGTGGCGTGCAGACCACCATGCCACCTTTTGCTGTTTATGCCACTTTACATTTTGTAACTTTGGTGAATAAAGCACGTTTTGGTTACACTCTACCAGTGACTCTGTGCTGATTTCCAGCCGCAAATTGGGCCATCTCTCACAGAGGGAATACCACCAAGGGTGAGCGAGAAAATAGCTGCCAGGAGAATGAGACTAGCAGGACACTACCAAAGACATCAAGAGCTGCCAGCTTGCAAATTGGTGCTGTGGGAACCATCACACAGGCATCGGTCACAAGGACGTCCCACATTAACATACGTGGATGTACTCAAGAAAGACGCAGGAGTGCAAAATAGCTGGCCAGATGTATGGAGAACTGGGATGACTGGAAGCGACGATGGAGAGCTCGTCTGAGGACGACCTAGAGAGATATATAGTATTATTGTTTTCAAACTGGTAATAAAGCATTCAGTCAATCAATCAAAGAGAGAGAGAGTGACAGAGAGAGAGAAAGAGAGAGAGGGGGTGGCGAGTTAGAGAGAGAGGGGGGGTTAAGGGAGTGGGATGGGGAGAGAGGAGGTAGAGAGAGTGGGGGAGAGAGAAAGGAAGAGGGCTTTGACTAGTGGTAAAGAAGAGAGTGAGGGAGAAGGAGGGAGAAGGAGAGATATGATGGAGGTGTAGAGAGGAGCGTATGGAGCTGAAAACGAGAGGGGTGGGTGTGTGTGATGGAGGAACGCACAGGGATGCTCTTTCATGTGGAAAGGCATCCATTTAGTGAGTAATGCTGATTGATTTGTTGGTGCTAATTAAGAGGACGCTCCCATTCAGCGATCTGCCTCTGTGTGACATTAAAAGAGCTATTTAACACTTATTTTAACCAAATCAAATCACTTACCCTACCTTTAATGTACACACGTTTGATGTACTCTGTAAAGAATTGTAACAGTTTGAATATATAGGCTAGTATTTAGTATGTATTATGTAATATTGAATGCAACTTTGAATTGGCCAAGCACACTTAAAGGGGGCTTAAGTGATGTGTTTTTGTTCAAATAAATAAATAAATAAATAATAAACATGACTGATGACCCTTCTCCAGAGAGAATGTGCCTAGATTTGCGTGAGTTTTGGACAAAATCTGTGGCAGTAGTAGCAAAAAGTCAGACAGACAGACAGACAGACAGACAGACAGACAGACTCACAGACTCATGTGGGTGAAAAACATAATCCCCGCCCCCCGCCCCCGGTCTTTCCGGCCTGGCTGAGATAAAGCAACGATTTTGACTACTACTACCCATAGAATTATTTTACTACTATTCTACTACTACTCCATATGGAAGTGAACCAGCAGAGTTTAGGTCTCTGTGGTAGTGAGGTCACAGATACTCAGAGCAAATGAGAGAAAAGATATCAAAGATAAATTGTCATCAAGCCCCTCTGGCTCCGCTGCATCCAAAGTGTGCATCCAGCATGCCTGGCACTGTTTCAGATCTCCAACAATCCCGCTGCCCAGGAGAGAAATGTGGACACGTTCCAGTGTTGCAAAGTTGCATGGTTTAATTTAATGCAATGTCTGGCAATTGCATAGCCTGTATTTTTGTTAAAAATAGCGGCCTTGTGTGTGTTCCTACATGTCTAGCCAACAGGCGCCACAAATGCACTTCCAAAAATATACAACATATGTGGTGTTGTTGCAATCAATTAACCTTTTAATTTGACATTCCTTCTCTGGTTGTAGGATGGTAAAATAATTTATTTTGGACGTATTCCATCCAAAGTCAACAGTGTCGGATCTTATAATTTGGCACACTGGGAAGCCATGGGTTGTTCTGTGTGTGTTTGCAAGCTGCATGCTGACTGTGTGGATATAGGAATTATAGATGTGGCCGCTGACAAACAGATACTTTAATCTCATTTTGTCATTTGATACAGAAGATCTGTCGAAGCGAATTCTTACTCATGTTAAAGGTAGGGTAAGCGATAGGTTAAAACAAAATGTTTTTTGTTAAAAGGTGAAAGCACTATATTCTGATAGTAATCATTACTATAGAGTGTTTGTTCAGTAACAGGAGTCTCTCTGTCCCTCCAGCTCTTTAATAAACAGAAGATAAGGTAGGTGACAACATTTCAGCCAATCAGTAGAGAGTACCCATTTATCAGCTTCATTTTTCAGTTTCAGTTCTCTATCTTGATTGGATAACATTGGTATCCCGACCTTGTAAATTAATTCTCTGTTTAATAAAAAGCTAGAGAGACATGGAGACTCCTGTTACTGAACAAACACTCTATAGCAATGAGTACTATCAGAATATAGAGCTATTTAACACTTATTTTAACCAAATCAAATCACTTACCCTACCTTTAATGTACACACGTTTGATGTACTCTGTAAAGAATTGTAACAGTTTGAATATATAGGCTAGTATTTAGTATGTATTATGTAATATTGAATGCAACTTTGAATTGGCCAAGCACACTTAAAGGGGGCTTAAGTGATGTGTTTTTGTTCAAATAAATAAATAAATAAATAATAAACATGACTGATGACCCTTCTCCAGAGAGAATGTGCCTAGATTTGCGTGAGTTTTGGACAAAATCTGTGGCAGTAGTAGCAAAAAGTCAGACAGACAGACAGACAGACAGACAGACAGACAGACTCACAGACTCATGTGGGTGAAAAACATAATCCCCGCCCCCCGCCCCCGGTCTTTCCGGCCTGGCTGAGATAAAACAAAAATGTAAAATCCTTAACGCATAAAACCAATTTTATGCAGTCAGGAAAGAGAACTCCCTAATGGTAATTTATAAGCTAGTAGTGTTCCATTTCCAATTTTGTATGCTCTTTTTTTCTTTTTACTTGTTTATCTTGTATCCTGTATGGGTTCTCTCCCCTGGATGGATAACATTGGTATCACAACCTGAAAATGCATTTCCTGTTTTATTAAAGAACTGGAGAGACGGAGAGACCCCTGTTACTGAACACTACAGGTATAGCAATGATTAGGATATAGAGCTATTTACTTTCAGAGTTTATTAACACTTATTTTAACAAAGAAATTATTTACTATCACTTACACCGCCTTAAAACACATAATGAGGTAGTTGGTCCATTGCTCTCTCGACACAAACAGCCTACCACACAGAGTACATAAACATGAGTCTGAAATAGACCATAATATGAAATCTGAGTTGAGGTGTTTTCGTCCAGGCTGCCCGCTGACCACAAAAAAAGAAAAAAGAAAATCAGGCAATTTCAGCAAATGTGAAAAACACACCCTGTCCTTGTGCATTTTATATCCTGTGGCTGCACTCAAGCGAGGAAAAAATTACAGAGAGAGAGAGAGAGAGAGAGAGAGAGAGAGAGAGAGAGAGAGAGAGAGAGAGAGAGAGAGAGAGAGAGAGAGAGAGAGAGAGAGAGAGAGAGAGAGAGAGCTCTGTCTAATTGATGTTGCGTTGTACGACACAGAAAATAGCCGATATACAAGCTCTTAATGAGCTTGTTTATCAGCCATTTTTCGGTATACGCAACACCATCATACTACTAACAATAAACCAGGCTTTAGAGAGTGAGAGAGAGAGAGAGAGAGAGAGAGAGAGAGAGTGCAGAGTGACCTGTTATAATGGACAAGCACTTGGCACGTTTTCCCCTGGAGAGGATTGTGACCACAGCCACAGTCCAATCTGACACGACCAGAGACCACTGGCTCTGATCAACTGGGCCTGCTTTGTGTCTGTGTGCCGGACAGCTCTATATGTGTGTGTGTGTGTGTGTGTGTGTGTGTGTGTGTGTGTGTGTGTGTGTGTGTGTGTGTGTGTGCTTGTGTGTGTGTGCTTGTGTGTGTGTGCTTGTGTGTGTGTGCTTGTGTTTCTCTGTGCTGAAGACCTGCCAGTGTTGTGCTGTTTTACAAGGACAAGCCTTCGTGACCACACACTCCAGACACGCTCTCTTCAAAACCCTCCATAATCCTCTGTCTGTCTGTCTGTCTTTCTATCTGCCTGCCTGTCTGTCTGTCTGTCTGTCTGTCTGTCTGTCTGTCTGTCTGTCTGTCTGTCTGTCTGTCTGTCTGTCTGTCTGTCAGTCAGTCCACCCTCCATCCCCTGCTTGTAGAGGAAGCCCGTAAGCCAAGCTAAATACTCGCTGATGAAAAACAAATACAAGTCCGTCAGCTCCAACTACCTCATAGACTGCAAATGACTTGGGAAATTCATCCTGGTAACTCACCCCGCCCCCCCAGGCAGGCAAGCCCTCCTCGCTCGGACCACTGTGGATGTCACAGCG
>NC_137618.1:29912667-29922667 GCF_963280865.1 Gymnoscopelus braueri
TTGCAGCGAATGCCCTATTGCCTTCCGTTACCAGCCTTGTCCTGGGGACCTGGAGTAAACGTTTGTCTGCTGATCTAAGATTAGTGGGAGGGATGCAACGAGATCATTAGGGAATCTCAGTCACATGGTTTTGATGGAAACACATTCTTGTTTGTCTGACAATCTGTCTGTTGGTGGTCGAAACATCAGCTTCCAAAGGATAACTTTCATCCCTGCCCAGCAAACCCGTGTTATCGAATGCCAAAATATTGTTCGACCTCAGAGTGACTCTCTCTGTGGCTCTCTGTGTCTCTCTCTATCTCTCTCTCGTTTTAGCTCGCCAACAATATGAAAATTCCAAACGCGGCTTTGCGAGGATATGATTGCATGGGTAACTTCTTAGAACAAGAGAGCCAGCTGAAAAGGCCACACAGCTGTGCCAGTGTGTCCCTTCCCCGTTTTAGACCTTGGTTGTGACCTGACCAAGATAATGTATTATTCCTAGATCAGTTCTAGAGAGAGGGTAGTGTTTTTCTAAGAAGTGGGAATGGGGTCATTATGTCACCAGAGGAGGCCTTTAAGACCCGGAGAATACGTTCTGTGAACAACAAGGAGACAGAGAGTACACACAGAGACGGAGAAAAACAACTTGTCAAAAAAATGCAGCTGAAAACCGTGTAAGACTTTAAAGAAGAGACACGCAGCGGTGAGCTCCTACCGGCACCCTGACAACTGTGAGAAGCCCAATTCCTCTGGGCTTTTTGTTGTCCCTCTTGGAGTGGCGAGGATTACTGCTTCTCTACAGGCACACCCAGCTACCCGCTGACCCCTTGGAGCCCCGGACACACACACACACAAACACACACACACACACACACACACACACACACACACACACACACACACACACACACACACACACACACACACACACACACACACACACACACACACACACACGTTTGTTTTACTGTACTTGTGAGGACATCATAATTTTTGTACAGCAATTTTGTAAGTGCAATTTGTTACGTATTTTCTCTTTTTTTCCCCCTTATCCATAAAGGGGTAAGAGTGACAAATAAATGATCAGAAAATTCAGCGAATATTTCATATCAAACTATTAATTTGGTGATGCCTCATACAGGTTGATGCATTTATTCCCTGTGAAAAATCTAGCCCATTTTGTAAATACTCGCTTTTTAATATTCACGTTCTGTGTGTAATCATGGCACAAACAGCAGTTTAAATTCATGTGAATTAGTCACATGAAACAAACGCTCCCAGTGTGTACAGACCTGAAGTCTGAAGCCTGATATTTATCTGCTATCCTTGGTGCACAATACCGGTGTCTAAGTATAAATTGGCATAACCCTAAACCAACCTAAATGCCTAATCCATATCCGTAACCTTCATAATTATCTTCCTAATAGTAAGCCTAACTTTAAAAATATAGTTTTAACCAAAGCAACCATTCTCTTGTGAAAACCGGGGCAAATTCTACTATACTGAAGTTGTGGGGACATTTGGCACTCACAAGTATTGTAATCCAATACACGAACGCATGCACGCACACACATGCACACAGGCCTTTCACACAGGGCAGCCATTCTCCAACGTCTTGACTTATGCCCACGCTGCCATTTCAGTGACATGTGCTCAGCATCCAGCCTTCATTCGCCTTTCATGTGATTTACTTCCTCATCTTCATCTGTTGTTGTGCCTTCATTCTCTCCCTCCGTCTTTCATTAAATCTAATCAGAATGACGTGTATCACCTTCTTCATTCTACCCTCCGCCTCCTCCTCCTCCTCCTCTCCCCCTGTTCTTCTGTTAAGTTATCCTCCCTAGCAGCAAGCTGGGCAGTGAAGAGAAGAGCGAAAACAAGAGCGAAACGGGTGTAGTGCCTCCCCCCTGCTGGGATATTGATGTGGCATTACAGACCCCTGAGCTGAGCAGAAAGGGGCAAGAGCACAAAGATGACTTCACAGAGTCTTTAGTACATACCCCTGGTCCATACGCACGCACACACGCACGCACCTTATTCAGGTCTTAAAGTTTATCGGCCACAATATTCAATGGTTTAAAGTTCTTTGTCAAACCACAACAAACACTCACACCCAAAATGGAACCCTCATAGCCTCACTTCCTGAAACTTTTACTACATGTGCTGCTTATCCCCCACAGCTTATATATGAAATATAACCTGACAACAGAGAATTAAAGGAGAGAATTCATTCATCTATCAAAACAAAACAGCACATTTTGTTTTCCTGTACACTACATTTAGGTGTTAAATATTCAACCTTCTTTTTAACCAATATATTCCCTCTATGTTTCTTTCAACACCCATACATGGACAGGAAATATACCATTTCACACATGTATGGCAGTATCACATGTTATTTAGATAGACATGCTTGTTGCTTGTCCACACATGTTAACATGTTTACATTGATGCTGGGCAGGTGTCACAACCCTGTAACCCAATGAATACTGTACCTTAGCGAAACGGTTCTCGGTTCAGCTCTGGCTCCATATAACGTAACGGCTTCCTTCCTTGAGACCACTTAAACCCTAGCATCCGTATTGTGGGGAAAACTTTCGCCAAAAATAGCAGATCTACAGTACATGCTCACTATGTGTTGCAACGCGTCACATTGTGAGCTGGTAGATCGGCAATTTTCTGTGAAGATGTTTAATATAGGGCAGACAATAGAAAATGTATTATATAGAGCCCTGAGGGACTACGGTCGATCAAGTGGGTTGAAGTGTTAAAGTATTCTGCCCGTCCTGGCCTGGCCCATCGACATCCCTGGACTTCACTCTTCAATGAGTCGCGCTCATAGCGACAGTCCTTTTGACGTGACAGACATGTGCTAAACTTTAAGTTAGGGGAGGAAGAGTCCTGCTGTAATATTTTCTTAATACAACGAGTGTCCTATAAAGCGCTCCGCTCTCCCGCAGGCCGCGCTGTGGCGTCGTGCTGCTGTACGTTCCCGTTTCCAACTGTATCCTGTGTGACTCAGCCTCTGCTTCACACTCTGAATCCTTCCCACCTTAAACTGGTCAACCGTCATAACAGCTCCCAGCTGGAAGCCCTTTCCAATCTTATGCCCAATTTATGTTCCATGGCGGGTGTTGACGCGTTGTGAGATTGTACAGTAGGTCGGCTATTTTCGGCACATGGCAACATATCAACAACATATCTGTCAGGTGTGCTTCAAAAGATTGGGATCCAAACATGAGACGAGAGGCATGAGTAGATGTCAGAGCAGTTTATTAGACAAACACTGAGGAACACACATACTGGTATCCTTGTTAATTTGTGGCACTAATGTGTTTTATTTGCACTCTATATTTACGTGACCATTTCCCCTGTCATTTTTTAAGTAGAGCTTCGTGAATCGTGACATTTACTCTGATCTTGTACTTTATTAGTCAGATAAGAACATCTGCTAAATTGTGTGTGTGTCTGTCCATCCGTCCGTCCCGTCCGTGCGCGTGCGTGTGTGTGTGCGCACGCGTTGTGTGTGTGTGTGTGTGTGTGTGTGTGTGTGTGTGTGTGTGTGTGTGTGTGTGTGTGTGTGTGTGTGTGTGTGTGTGTGTGTGTGTGTGTGTGTGTGTGTGTGTGTGTGTGTGTGTGTGTGTGTGTGTGTGTGTGTGTTAAGCTCCATCTTAACCAACAGCTCCCCTACTGGTCTCTCTGAGCCCAGTGACATAGATTATCACCATCCAGGTTTCCACTCTCATTCCCATGATGTGAGGTTGACATGTCCCAGTTACAGTACTCACACACACACACACACACACACACACACACACACACACGCACGCACGCACGCACGCACGCACGCACGCACGCACGCACGCACGCACGCACGCACGCACGCACGCACGCACACACACACACACACACACACACACACACACACACACACACACACACACACACACACACACACACACACACACACACACACACACACACACACACACACACTTTTTCCACTTCACACACGCATGCACGCACACATCAGGACTGAAAGCTTCCAAACAAGACACTGGGATTTTCATTTTTTTTCCATTACACAAATTATTGTTGGCATATTAAAAATACGTATTTAATTGTATTTAATTCAAGTATAGTGCACTCTTTGAAGAACTTGGTTAATGCAATTCTTCACCCCCAAAATGACTTTTTTTCCTATCAATTCCTTACCCTGTGGAGTCTGAAATTCACAGTGAATTTGTGTTTATGTTGCATTCCTTCACGGTGAATGAAGAATCCATAAACGAAGAGAATGAATAGTTGATTAATTTAAGGAAATAGAGTTCCAATATTAACAAGGGGAAATAGTTGATGAATTTAAGGAAATAGAGGTCCAATATTAACAAGAGCAAACTATCTAAAAAAAATCTGTTTATACTACAACACAGCTTTCAGAGAATCCAAGTGTCTTGTATCCAGTCTGTGCCCTCATCCAACTTTAGCCAACACAACATTTTCACTGAAACGTTTTTAGTTTTACCCATTAAGACCTAAAGTCAGTTGTAAGGTCTTCTAAATCCTACCAGCTTTCTGAAAAACTTATGTTTATATATCAGTGGTGCTCAAACTTTTTCATGTCAAGGACCCCCAAAATTATATGTATTTGGCCGCGGACCCCCCCATCTCAAAATATCCTGTTCCAGGGACCCCCAGAAGCAAAGAATTGAGTTAAAACATTTACATTTTATATATTCAAAGATTTGCACAAATGTTCACGATTTTTCTAAAATAGCAGATCTGCAAGCTCATAGGGATGTATGCATATATGCTATTTTTTTTATCTGTGCCAAAGTATAAAATAATGCTTTTTAGCTTAAATTTAGAATGACACAGATGCTTTACCGGTCTTAATGGGTTAAAAGATTTCGGGTTAAACAAGCTTATACACAAATGCACAAACGCACAAGTAGTGTCTCATATAATATCAATTAAAATACAGTACATTTTGTTACTAGATCTGTGAGGACAGACTCTGGCAGGACTGTCTTATTAAAGTTATTACCTTTGTAAAGTGTATTTTTCTAGCTTTTGCTCGATTGCATCTTCACAAAGTCGATTTAACGGGAGACATTTTAAGACGAGGGGCATTTACCGAAATGAAAAAGAGCAGAGACACATTTCGAAATAGTTTTCTGTTAACTTTTAAAAATGCTCTTTTCCTAACAGCAAATCATTTTTTGTTGCCCTTTGTGTTCCTCTGGGACTTTTAACAAAACCCTTGGCGCTCTTGCCTCCCTTCCAAAGTGGTATTAAAACGCTCCGTCTTGATATCAGGGCCAATGTTCAAACTTTGACTTTTTTCATGACTAATGAAATACCAGAGAAAGAGAGAAAGAGAGTCAGAGAGCAAGATAGAGAGGGAGAGAGGGAGAGAGAACCGTGCCTCTCGCTGGCAGGTAGAATCCTTGTATGTCCAAAACTAAATATTTATCCTAGTTTTAAAAACATTTTAAAATAGTGAAAATAGCCGATCTACAAGCTCGCAACGTGCAGCAATGCGACACGTTGTGAGCTTGTAGATCTGCTATTTTCCCTACTTTTGTGCTCAATCTTGCATGACGAAGTAGTGGCATTAATTTACGAAAAAACTTGAAATATGGAGATATGAGGTTTCTGCCCGACGGCAAAGCTCTGCATGAAGCCCATTCCAGCAGTGACCTAATACGTCCCTACCACATCCATTATTTGATCCAGTTACACGCACGCTCAATATCAATAATAAAACAGTTAAATTGGACAAATGGAATGTTTCTTTTAGCCATTTCTGCGATTGTATTTTAAGCCACCGTTTTATTTTCCTGCACTGTATTTACTCTGCAGGGCCCCGAGTGCCGCTGGCAGCTTTTAAGGGGTCTTTTTTGTATAAATATAACATATCTAGTGAAAAACACTCACACACTGAATCGGTGTACCATTTCAAAATGCACGTCCGCAAATGCATCTTGTTCAGAATTTTTATTTTTTCCATTTGCGTGTCGTATTGTGGATCTTTGAGATCACAGATAGAAGCATCACATCGGTCTAAATATGAATATTTAATATGTTGAAACCTCTCTCCTGCATATGTACTCCTTCATGGTTCAAAAAACACACAAATGACACATTATTCTTTTATTTTATTTTTCACAACATGGGACCCAGTTGAGCTACAGTTGAGCTACAAATAGAAAACCTTTGATGCACGTGTACAGATATGTTTATTTAAATTTAAATAATTGAAATGCTCTACTGAGAAACTTTTTTGATTTATACTACTGTATTTCAATACCATTTGTCTGTTGGATACTTTAGGTTAGGTTAGGTTAGGTTAGGTTAGGTTAGGTTAGGTTAGGTTAGGTTAGGTTGGGTTGGGTTGGGTTGGGTTGGGTTGGGTTGGGTTGGGTTGGGTTGGGTTAGGTTAGGTTAGGTTAGGTTACCCCCATCATTGGACTATATACTCCCTGGCTACTTAAATTGCTTTTTTAACTGGAAAACAAATTCTTACAAACTCCGATCTCTGAACCGGCCCTCGTCCATCCACAGAATGTGGGAGGATGGCTTTTAGCCAGTGATGGACACTGGACACCGTACTCCCCAGAACTCAAATATTGCTCAACTAGAAGTGAAAGTTGCTCTGTCAAATTTGTACTTGAGTTAAAGTACTAGAGTATTTGCTTTTAAAAATGTTTTCAGAAGTACATGCTTTAAAAAATAATAATTAAGTATTCAAAAGTACACATTATGAAGTCCAATGTATTTCTTATATATGCATTGCTTTATTGAAATTTTGAAATAAAAAAAGCAACAATTTGCCAGAAATATTAATTAAAATATGAATACTAGGGAAACGAGCTCACAACGCAATGTGATGCATTGTGAGCTTGTAGATCTGCTATTTCCACTATTTGAAATAGGGCTTAAGTGGTTAATTCATAATGTACTTTTTTCCCTTCTTACAAATGTATTGGAGTCAAAAGTACAATTTCTCTCTGAAATGTAGTTGAGTGAAAGTCATAAGTATCCAAAAATGCTCAAGTAAAGTACATATACTTAAGTACAGTACGCAAGTAATTGTACTTGGTTACTGTCCACCTCTGACGTCCACAGAATTTGGAAGGATGGCTTTTAGTTTTTATGCTCCATGGTCCAGGAATCAGCTCCACACAATGACATTAAACTGCTGGAGCACTTAATCCCTTTGGATGATTTTTAAAAGTTTACTCCAGACGCTAAAAACCGACAGAGGTCTGCAGCTGTTTTTACTCCAGTTTGTGCTAACGTATTTTATGTATTTTCTATTTCTATTTCTTTGTGTTTTTTCATTGTATTTTATAATGTAATCCCTGCTTGATTGCTTTCTTGGCCAGCGGGCTCCCTTGCAAAAGAGACTCTCAATGGGACCTGGTTAAATAAAGGTCAAATAAATGTATCTGTAGGCCTATATATTTGACCGTTTTAATCATGCAATGCATAGTGTACAGTACAGTCAAATCCTCAAGATGTTAATGCATCCATTTGTAACTCTGAGAGGAAATAAATGTAACCAAAAGGCCCATTTGGTTACATTTATATCCTCTCAGAGTTAAATGAACATGAGGATTTTACTTGTTACAGTACAGATTACAGAATGTTTGCCTTGCAGTGTCAAGGGGGAACAGCGATGGTTTTTGAGGTGAGGCCCTGAACTTTTGACCCAACCTCAAAACTTTCATCTAATCCAGGCTGGCATGGAGGCGGAGCCATCTCCAGAGATGGAGGAATTATCGTCCCGTAATAATTTCATGCCCCCGCCCCTTCCCTAAACCCCCCCCCCCTCCAATGTCGCCACACAGAGCAACTGTGCTTAGAGACTCCAGGGTTCACGGTGTCAGGATTATCTCACACACACACACACACACACACACACACACACACACACACGAGCATACACACACACACATGCACACGCACGTACACAAATGCACGAGCGCACGCACACACACACACACACACATGCACACACGCACGCACGAACACGCGCACACACGCACGCACACATGCACGCACGTGCACACACTGCCTCTCTCCCTCCCTTGTTGGCCAACGGTTTCTACCCATAAACTCCAGCCAGCTGTTACCCAGTGTTAAACCCTGTTTAGCAGAAACAGATCTAAGTGGTCCTGTTGGGATCAGGACAGGGCCCCGACCGTGGGGTTACAGCGCCCCCACCGCCACTGTCCGGGGCAGGAAATTACACCATCGCCGATGGAGCGCATCAAGGCACCGGGACAGGCAGAGCTAGACACAATGTTTGTAAATACAGCAGGCCTATGCTTATTGTTCCGAATGTTGAAGTGGGCACCGCCCCAATTGAGACAGTCAATTCTGCAGGTGAGCCCGGTATAATAATAATAATAATAACTATGTAAGAATGTAAAATATCATATTATGCATAGTAAAATATAGTGTTGTGCTATATATTATTATTGCATAATTAATTTATTACATTTAATAGAATACAATGGAGATTTGTTTTATTCTAAAGTATACTGATAAAGTGTAAATATGGTCATGAATAATACTAATAATAATACTATGAATATGAATATGAATATAAATATAAATATAAATATACATATACATATACATATACATATACATATACATATAAATATGAATATGAATATTATGAATATGAATATTATTAATAATGTTGCATTACATTGGATTAAATGTGGTTAACTGGATTGTCCATCCAAACAACCCGGTTCTGCAACTTGTTTTTAACACACAAGGCTGCTCGCAATCCAGTGGACATGCCTGTGATTTATAAATGCTCTACGTATTGTCGCTGTCAGGCAGATTATTATTTTTATTTATTTATCTTTTGAAAATATTTTTTAAATAATTGAAGAAATTGTAGGAAACAAGCTTTACTCGTGACCCATAACAATGGGTTCCGCGACCCATTGTTTGGGAAACACTGCTTTAACCCAGTGGTTCCCTCACTTTTTAGCTCAAGACCTAAAAGAGAAATTTGACATTTGCCCGGGACCCAAACGAGTGAAAATAGTAGATCTATCAGCTTGTGGATCTGCTATTTTCACTACTTCTTAAACGTTTTTTATTTATTTCTCAGCTGTAGGAAAAAAATGTTTAATTGTTTTAATTGATGAAAAGTAGTGACTTTTTTTAAAAAACTTTTCAAAATCTTTTGAACAATTGTTAGAATTTTTTTATGTACAGTAGAAAACGGAAAAAAATTGGATATTTACTCATGACCCATAAAAATGGGTCTGTGATCCAAACAAAGGTCCCACGACCCACTGTTGTTGCTCTAAGGGGACAAATAGACCTATAGCCAGGATAGCATAACAGCGCCAACAGACCCCCTCACCATAAGGGTTAAAGCATTCAGGCATGTACCGTTCTCTCGGCGTATGCCACACATGCACTCTCCCACTTGTGGACATGGACAATGTGATGAAAGATGACTCACATGACCATATCGTTTTTTCCACATCTAGGTCTATGTTTTTTTTTTCTCTTTTTTTTCGCACCACTGCACTCTCAAGTTTGACCGAGCACGGCAAATGCAAGTGCATTCGTCTTTGTAATGAGGGGTTTATGCACTGCAAGCCTACTATAACACACCTCTCTATGTAGTTGTCGATGGATTGTTCTTGTTGGCACTGATTGCATTGACATTCTTAAGCCCAATTTATACTAACGGTGTCGGGTGCTGAAAACAGCAGATATACCGTATTTAAGCTGACAAAATGTTGCGGATGTAACGCATTGCGTAGCTTACAGATCAGCTATTTGGAATGGCTGCCGTGTCAAGTAGTCAGATTCGTGGGCCGTGAACGCTTTCCAGACTTTCAAGTGGGCCCTCATCCAGAAAAGGTTGAGAACCACTGCTTAAAACCACATTTTATGACCCTATTTACTGATTTCTTTCCCATAGATTGGAATGCAGATGTCACTTTTTAACCAGTGTTCTTATTGAAACACT
>NC_137618.1:29927667-29932667 GCF_963280865.1 Gymnoscopelus braueri
ACCTGCTAGCATAGCTTCTGCTCTGTTCACGAGGCAGTATGCATTCTGTGTGTGTGTGTGTGTGTGTGTGTGTGTTTGTGTGTGTGTGTGTGTGTGTGTGTGTGTGTGTGTGTGTGTGTGTGTGTTTGTGTGTGTGTGTGTGTGTGTGTGTGTGTGTGTGTGTGTGTGTGTGTGGGCTAAGGGTTATCCCTATCATGCACCGAACATAACATCTGCTGTTTTCGGTGTGCGACACTGGCGTGCCTGGGCCTGGTTAGGGTTAAAAACAGCCCAAAAATCGTATTCGTAAAACTGCTGTTCCACAATTTTTATATCCTCACAATAGAAACACCAAATTGAAAGTGTGTTGTTGTGTGTGTGTGTGTGTGCGTGCATGTGTGCGTCCGTGTGTGTGTGTGTGTGTGTGTGTGCGTGTGTGTGTGTGTGTGTGTGCGTGCGTGTGTGCGTGTGTGGGTGCGCGCGTTCACATAGAAATCTCCATCTGAAAACCCCCAATGACAAAATAATTTACGTTTCAAACGCCGTTGTATGCTCTGATGAAAGATATGAAAGCTCAAAACAAATTGAACACTGCATAGATCTAAGTGTGCGCAAATCATCATGTTTCAAACAATAAAGAAAAAGAAAAGAAAAAGCCTTTCAACATAAATGACCAAATTGCTACCAATATCCCAAAGGAAATTAGTAGGCTATGACTTCACCTCTTGGGAGTCGTTGCTTATGATATGGAAATAATTTGGTTTTGATTGGAGCCGCTGCGTTCTTCAGCGCAGCGCAACGTGCTTCAGTGGCTAAACTGAATGCAGTTCAATCACGGGGCTGCGTGATATTTCAGTAACGATCCAGGGCCACAGGGATTGATTGAACCTCCATTGTTCCCTGTGCTTCCCTCATCATATCTCTATCATGGAAAAGGTCGGTTCGCAGAGTTTGCGGAGAGCAGTTGCCAAGCTGTTATGTAGGTTAGCTGCATAAAAGCGCTTATAAGCCGCGGGAACAGAGAGTGAATGCGAGAGAGAGAGATAGATAAAGAGGTAAATAAGTTGTTTAGAGAGAGAGAGGTGAGTGCTCGGTCAGCTCGTCTGTAAGTCGCACACAGTGCCATCCGTGGCTGTGTCACATCCAGGGGCCATTAGGACGCCACTGATCTAATGTGGGGCGAGTGTTCCGTCTAGCGTACAAACTGGGCTAGCCGGAGAACCGCTCGTTCAACACGCTCGTGTATGACACATAGCCCAGTCAGTCTGATAACAAACTGTCAATAAGAATAATTGAGCTTGTGGCTATGTAGTGTATTAATGGAGTTGCTTTGTTGTTTTGTAATGTTTGTTTTGAACAAGCACAGAACAGATTAAGTTTAGTTGTACTACTGTACTGTAGGTCGTGGTTCTGGAAAAAAAAATCGACAGTAGTATCTACATATTTAATGGAAAACAAATTAAAAGTTCATGTCTCATACATTTTACAGCGTGAGGTTAGTGTAGATTAATACATTATTTTTTCCGCCTACATACAGTTATTGATGCATCTTTTATTTTATTTATTTTCTAAATGAAATTCAGAAATTAAGTCACTTACTACAGTCCATAATATAAGATTATAAACTGAACAAATGACAAACAAGTGCTTAACAGTTTTTAAAGTTCACATTCATATTCCAACGCATTGGATAAATAAACCACAGCCAAATTTAAGCTATCAATTTGTACTTTATACTCTTGAAATCTTGAAAAGCTGCCAACAGTCAAGCCCCTTAAATAAGGTGATTTGTTTTGACACATATGAGTCCTATAAATCCTGACACAGAACTGAAAACACCCATTTCTGTTGAACCGTAGATTTAAATAATTATTGGATAAAACCTAGATCATAGAATAAAGCACACACTTATAAGGGGGAAAAACATTCAAGCCTGCATTTAAAAAACGTAGCGAGTCAAGTTGCAGAGTAATTTATCCACTTGTAATTCTGAGAATGTTTGCACTCTCAGAGTTAATTAACACTGAGGATTCAGTTTTATACATCAGTTGAGTTGAGTTAAACTCGAAGGAACTTGACAACAAGACACAGACAAGGATAAGTGAATTAACAAATACTCCATTAACTAAATGTAACATGATTTTACGGTGTACAATGCATTCTAGAAGGCAGAGCAGAAGATATCCACCTGTTGAATTCTTCTGTACCGTAGTGTATGTCTAAAACTGTCATTTTCAAACTTGTTATGCCCAAGCCACACCAATGGGTCAAAATCCCAAGGCACACCTGTATTCAGAGTGAAAATAGCAGATCCACAAGCTCACACCACGTTGCGATGCAACATGGTAATATCTTCACTATTGTGTGTGATAAAACGTATATATAATTAAATCAAAAATGTGCCTAATGACAAAATAGGGATGCCAGTTGAAAATGGTTGAAATATATATATTAGTGTGTGTGTATGTGTGTGTGTATATATATATATATAAAGGCACACTAGAATGCCGTGAGACAAGTCCAGGTGGACCTGTGTGTGTGTGTGTGTGTGTGTGTGTGTGTATATATAGCACAGAATCTCAAGGTCCAATCCCAGATCACAGCATTCTAGTGTGCCATTTGGGGACCACTGGTCTAAAACGTATGTCCCCCGCAGGCCGAGACACCACTGAGGACAAAGAGTCACAGAACACAGTCCTCTACTGTCTTCTGGTGGAGGTGGAGGGAGCTTAACTCATTGACTGCCAGAGTTAAAACCTCGTTCATAGCAGCCCTTGCCAGCGATTTTCGTGTTTTTTTGTTTCGTTATTTTGTTATTTAATTCACATCTAGAAAGTCTACCTTGACACTTGAATCGTTTTGATCGTTCCACCACCAGAGAGCAGCACATACCAAGCTTGATCGCCTCTCGATCACACTCGCCCCCTCCCAGACCCACTCACACAGTGAAACACATGAACCGGAAGTGAAATGTCTCACATTCTGTTATCGGCGAAAATTACTTTGTGATGCACAACGGGGATGACTGTTCGTCACCCAGACCATAGATTATAGGAGGGGAGGTCTCCGATCGCTTTTCATAGCGTGTGAAAAACCGTTTGTTTCCCTATTATGGTCGAAAATGACTGGGGGGAAAAATGTAAAACCGAAAACGGAACCCAAGTCATGGAACCGGATGCAGTGGTGGTTGAAGTAAGTGGAACCCGAAACTTAGCCTGATTCATAACAGAATAGCGTGATCAGAGCATAAAGATCAATAAAGACGTTAGATCGCATTAATGCGATCCTGGCGGCCAAGCGCGCTATTTATTAGATCGCGTTAATGCGATAATGGCGGCCAATGAGTTAAGGTCAGATGGAAAGACATACAGACTTTGTGTGGAGGTGAAATAGGCTTTAAAAATGTTTATATCAACGCACACACACACGCGCACGCACACACGCACGCACCACGCGCGCACGCACGCACACACACGCACGCACGCACGCACGCACGCACGCACGCACGCACGCACGCACGCACGCACGCACGCACGCACGCACGCACGCACGCACGCACGCACGCACGCACGCACGCACGCACGCACGCGCACGCACGCACGCACGCACGCACGCACGCACGCACACACACACACACACACACACACACACACACACACACACACACACACACACACACACACACACACACACAAACACACACACCGAGCTAGTGAAATGTCTTTCCTCTGTGGTATGCCCTTGTACCTCAGTGGTAAGAAAGGTCTCAGGGAGGAGAGGTCTTCAGCACGAGTTCCAGTGTGTCCTCTTTTTCCTTTTTCCATTCCTTTGTAAGAACACTACCAATATTTCTCTCCCTCTTTCTCTCTCCCTCTTTCATGTTATTTCTCTCTCTCATGTCTTTCTCAGGGTTACATTTGTAAAAGGAAACTGGATACTTGTTCGTATGACAAATAGCGTAAATAGCCCATCAAGCTCGCAACGTGTTGTGAGCTTTTTCTGCAATTTCTTAAAAACTTTTATTTAATTTGTATTAATTTGTTTTACAAATTTGGACAAATTTGCCCAACATTGGGATGCCAGGGTCAATGTGGTTAACGTATATTTATATTTATATTGTTAATTTATGATTTTATATAAACACATTAGACAGCTAACTAGAGTGTACATTTCCCAAAATGTACACTCTAGTTAGCAAGTGGATGTACGTAATTCAGTCTGACCAGAAGGATGGATAAAACATTTCCCCCTGTCATAAAAATGAATGGCCAGTGGCGAAGAGCAAAGGCATGAATCCCCAACGCCCACCCCAACAAATCGAACCCTACTCATCTCTCTCTCTCTCTCTCTCTCTCTCTCTCTCTCTCTCTCTCTCTCTCTCTCTCTCTCCTCTTCCTCCCTCTATTTCTCTGCCTCTCATTTGCAGGGTGACCTAACATCGACCAGCCTCTGTCGCCCACTCACACACCCAGTGGGACAAACACAGTGAGAACGTTCGCCATTAAAAGAAGTGGATAAAACAGAAAAATATGCTTTCTTCCCTCCCCACTCCTTTCAATGTGTTGTCTCTTTCACCTTGGAGATAAAACTTTTATGTGCAGCCTAAGTGCAAAGCATTTACAAGATTCATGTAAAGAAATCTGGAAAAAGAAGGAGCATTTCAATTTCACTTCTTGGCAGCTGTGTGGTTTTCATGTGAATCGTCATAAAGCATCAATAAAAGAATGCTTTTTGCTGTTATTGGAGAACTCATAGTTCACAGTAAAAATAAGTAAAAAACAAATAAAAATAGCTTTCCTCTGCAGTGGACACGTTTATATGCTGAATGCAATTGGATTAGCTGGCCTAGTCGAATGGCCCATTTGAGTAACCTTTTTATATTTACATGGACAGCATTTTTCATTTCATAAACTTTTTACTTAATTTAATTGAGAGATATTATTTATGTATTATTTAAAAAGTAGTAAACTCATTTAGAAATATTTGTTTCAGAATACGAGATGTAATTATGATTATTATTA